>NW_028327175.1:151535993-151837012 GCF_987537825.1 Furipterus horrens | reverse complement strand
TTAGTTAATGCTTAAGATGCAATAGTCAGATTATTTTTGTAAAGACTAAATATGTTCCTTTCTTTATTAAACAAGACTATGATTCTTTGGCCAATTATTACAGAAATCTTAGAATAATTATCAGGTTACTTCTTTTTCAACTGCTCTCTGGTTTCCAGAAAAACTATTTAAGAAATAAAGAAAAATTTATTTAATTTGAAGTACCACATTCTAAAGAAAGAAAGGAACAAAATGTTTATAATTAAAAATGTAAAAACAGAAGACATAAAACTCCAGTAATCTCATTTATAGGACTTTTCTTTCCTGAGTAATTAATATTGTGCTCACCTCTTGATTAACTCCATGATATAAGCTGTCATAATGAAAAGCAGCATTAACATATGGTTCAACCTCTAGCATTATCATCTCCCAGGAGACTTTTAGCTGTTTTTTTTTTTTTTTTTTTCTGTAAGGTGTGCCTTCAAGTGTCTATAAGGGAAGTGCAATGTTTAATACAATTGGGAAATAAATTCTCCATGTTAAACAACAGTAATCTCTGTGTTTCCGGACCATTTCAAAGTTTTAGTGGAACGCATTTCTTGGCAAAGTTTTAAGGACTCTTTCGTTCCTCAGTAGAGAATTAAAATGTCTTCTTGATGGAATGAAGCCATCATTTCCTCTGGAACACTCGTACATGCAGAGTTCCTTGCCTCCAAACAAGTATAAAATATTTTTAAGAAGAAAGAGTTGAGTCTATTTTATTATGTTTGTTTATTCAATGTAGGCTCAGAAATGAAATGGAAGGTATTTGCCATGATAGTCAATTAACTGTCTCTAAGAAATTTGGAAAATTCTTGAATATTTGGCTTTTTAAAAAGCAAGATTATTAAACTATGACAGATGAAAATGAAGTGGAGTAATTCTGTCAACATCAATTTCCTAGTTTCTCCTTTGTCAGTGTTACTAGCCTAGCAGATCAGGGAATTTTGCTGCATATTCAATAAGATCACTCTTTTGATATTCTTATGAAAAAGATGGAGAAATGCTAAGAAGAGGAAGAATGGTAACTATTTGAATGAGCTTACCTAAAAATGATAGGGAGGTTTATAAAAACATGCCACAAGATTCTGTCTTGAGCCTTGGTATAGCCACCATTTTTGTCAGTAGCCAGGATGAAATGTCAATAAAATATTTCTGTCATACATATCCCCTCAAACTTGGAAGGGTAGGAAATTCATTGCGTTTCTATTGAACCTAGAAAGAATATAGGGCAGAAGTTCTTAGCTTTGGTTATACATTAGGGTTACCTGAGTGCGTGCCTGAGGAGTGTTTAAAAAATACCAATACCTGGGTACCACTCTAGGCAATTAAGTCAGAATCTCTGGGGGGTGTGACCCGGGTATTGGTTGTTTAAAAAGCTCCCCTTGTGACTTTGGTGTACATCTGAGATAGAAAATAAGTCAGTCTATTTATATTGTAGATTATAAACCCAAAAAGAAAGTAACAGTAAGATATGACTACCCACCTCTCTTTCTTGATTGTTCAGATCACACTTAGTGTCATATGAAAACAGGGAAAAACATGAAAATGGTGAAATTATTGAAGGTCATACCTGGGAACTCTTTAAGAAATTATAAATGCTTAGATGGTTAATGTAAAAATATATAAGGCAGTAAACATTTTTAGAGATGAGATCTCAGCATGCATACTTCTATACTCATGGTTTTCAAGAAGAAGTTTTCTGGGTTACTATTCTGGGGATGTTACCAAAAATATTAGGCTACATTGTCTATACAGAATCAGAATATTCAAGACTTTCTTGCAAGAAATAGGGACCTTATTAAAACAACTCTTCTCATTTTGACAATCTAGGGTTGTCATGTGCATCAATACTTTTTTGAATTTTTAAAAACCTTGTCAACAGACTAGGTTAGAATGTAGAACCTTTCAATCATGGAAAAGCACTGATTTCTGCCAGCCCCTAACCAAATCTTCCCATTTAGACAGTCTTTGTTAAACACCTTATAATTTCTTCTTTGTTACAGTTACTTTCTCAGAGCACCGTCAAAGGGCACATCCCTAAACCTGCACTTCCCTTGTCCTTCATTTGGTTTTGCTCAGAGCCCAAACCACTGAGTACTGCTTTTACATCTGAGCAATGTTCTATAAAGAACCTCTGTTTTTCTCCTCTGTCTGGAGGTAGACAGGCAACTGGGACTGGTGTGGTGACGATAGAAGAGGGAATAATGTGAGAAAAGACTATTTTCACTTCAATTTCTACTCTGTGAGGACTGAAATGTGTGAATTTATATTTGATTGCATGATTCTTGACCTTGCCCAATCTGAGCTTGCAAGGGAGTCGTTTCAAACTCTTGGATAATAGTTATACTTGCCCTTTATTGACCGGTCCTCAAGTTACTGATTGATTTCTCCTGAGGACAGCTTGCTGTGATTTTTGATGGAATATTAGAGTGTGGACATATACCTAGTCTACCCAAGTATGTCTTATGTACCCAGAATTCACATTAAACACATATATTTTGGACCCATCCTAGCTGACAGCTTTTATTCTCCCTGCTTTGTTGGTGTGTCTACATCAGTAAATGAAATTCTCCATAACAGATGTTTGGACACTCTTATGCATTGGCAATCAATCTATGTAATGATATTATCGTTTTGAGCCAGTTATTTTTATGGTGATTCTATCTTAGTAACTGTAAAGTGTCATTTATTAACATATGTTATTTTAATTGTAACATTTGGCAGTACTGTATAAAGACATAGCAAAGAAATTATAACATCCCTTGACTGATGTTTAGATTTGAGAAAAAGGTTTCTTTAGATTTAATGTCAGGGAAAGGATGCACACTTCATGAAGGGGAGTGGGTTAGAAACCAGGGCCTTTGTTTTAGTGAAATGTTAGCAGAATGCACCTCTGGGGGAAGCCATGCAAGAAAGTCCAATGGGGTTTTCAGGGTAGACTTGTGCACTGTTAAAAATGGGCATACATTAGAGTCCTGTGACCTGTGCTAAGGTCATGTCCCTGCTTCCAACCAGTCATTGATCAGAGTCACAGCTTTTCTGAACTTCAGTGTCTTCCTCTGTAAAGTGAGAGGATTTAATTAGAATAATTCTAAAATCTTTTCTCACTAAAAAATGTGTATTATAATTATAGCCATATCCCATTTATATATGTAGTATTTATGCCATAGAGTTGCATTTTAACAAGATTTAGCAGTGATTTTGATGTTCACCCATACTTATAAACTTGCAATTCTGCTTAGGATTATGGACAATTAAGAGTCTGAAGTTCAAGATTTTTGGGATAATACTTTCAAAATCAAAAGAACTAAGACATTTTTCCTTCAATTCTTAGATACTTCAAATTATTAGTAAGAATATAAATTCTACATAAATACAAGTATAAAATACAAAATAGATAATCCAGTGGCATAAAATGTGAATGGTGCCCTTTTGAAAGCCCTGGAAATGCCAGCCAGTCTAACTTAAATGCCAGAGGAGGCAGTTTCTCAGCTTTAGGACATAATTGAAGAGACCAAAAAAAAAAAAAAATATATATATATATATATATATATATATATATATATATATATGTGTGTGTGTGTGTGTGTGTGTGTGTATCTGTGTGTGTGTGTGTGTGTGTGTTGAAACTGCATGCATGAGCTCTATTGTGTTTTGAACAATAGGTACCTATCCATCTCATGGACACCAGTTTTAATTCTGTGAAAATTAATTAAGAGTTTGTATTGATTGTATCCAACTAGGATAAGTGACAGAGTAACCCAGCTGTCTTCTTTGGGGCGGTGGCTGGGGTGGTGGTGGTGCTGCTGGCTGTTGTTTTAAAGTAACTCTTGAAAAGCATACCTTTTCTAGACTGGATGTGTTTGTTTCTTTGTTCTAACAGCACTTCCGGGCAACTCTTTTTGTGCCTTTAAATTGCATAGGTAAGTACCATGCAAAGCTATTATTTTCTCCCGAAGTTTCTAATGATTCTTTCTTTCTCCAATATTGCCTTTCTGGCTGCTTTAGTTTGCTGAATCATTGCCTGTGCCTCTGGGAAATGTAGTTATTTCCCAAAGGGTTTGCTCCTGATGAGAAGTGATTACCTACATATTTGTAGCTTAGTTGTCTCTGCTCTTTAGCTTCTTTTGAGATAATTCACAGTTGTTGCAAAGCAAGTGTGTATAGCTGAGCTCAGGAACAAGACATTTCAATGTGGATGTCTTCAAAGTAATTGGTGACACAATCTGCACTGGCTTTTCTCTTTAGACCTTGTTTCAGAGGTCAGAGGGCAGGGTGATAAAACCATTCTGCCATCTGCTCTTGAGCTTCCAGCTCTTTCAGACTTGTGTCTCATACACTTTGCTCTACTTTTGAAGCTGCTGCTGCCAGAGCTGTTGTATATTTCAGAGACACAGTGCAGGGAGTCTGATAAAAACCTATTGGGAACATATCTAAGAGAATGTGTGTGGCATATCACTAGGGATGTCCTCACCTGGACAGTCTATTGAAGAAATTCATTGTGATTGATCTAAGATCACTTTGGTTAATTAAGGGCATATTCCATAAAGTGGCTGCATTTTTCTTTCTGGGTCCTAAAGATGATGGAAATCTTTATGGAAACCATTTTAAACACCATCATGCATCATTCATTAGAGCTGACAAAAGAAGCAATTAGTCAGAAAGAGAACCGTCCTAGAATGATGCGTCCGCCCAGCCTGGAAAGCAGTCTATTGGAAGAAAAGAGGGGAAGGTCCCAGGAAAGTGCAGAGACAGCTAAGGCTGCAGCATTGGGGCAAGTCCAGGGTGCCTCACTGTCTCACCTGGGCGTGCGTGTGATTGCCAGGGGAAGTGATCACAGGACCAGGTGGTGGTTTCTCAGACCTGCCTGATCTTAGGGGGTTTTGAAGTGAGGAATATGGGGAATGAAATAGGCTGTTTTATTACAGATTTGAACAACTTTTAGGTTAGGAAACACTGAAAATATTGGCAGAAACTTTTGACTCAGACCAAGCAACTTACAAGTCTATTAAATGTTACAGGAGCAGAATCCCATATTGTTGTTTTTATAACACATTTATCCTGAGAAAAGGAAATATATTTGTTCCTTGTGAACAATTGACCTGGGTAACAATGACTAATTTTCAGTTTAGACCCTCTATGGTATGTGTACAATTTGTTTTGATGTACTATGTTTTATGGTACTTTTTAGTTTGATTTTTATTTCCAAAAAAAAAACACGTTTTAATTAGAAAAATGTCTTTTTTCTTTCTTTCTTTTTTTATTGCCAGTAGCATTAAGTACAATCTAATTCTCTTTGATAAAATAGCTGTACATCCATAAACTCCTTATGGTTTTTGGGTATGAATAACAGGCTTCTTAACTTTCACTACATTATTTATAGGCCCTAAAACATGAGCTGTTTTCTTATCTTAATGCAGGCAAAACTCCAGTGAAATGATTTGGGTGCTTCATGGAACTCTGGCTGAAGTTAAAAACTTAAAAAAGAATTTTTTTTTTATGCACTACCATTTTCCTAAGACTACCCATCACTATGTGGTGGATATTTTTACTTAACCTTATTTTCTTCTGTTTCCCTTTCACATGCTCATTGAAAATAATATTGCAAGTATACAAGGAAAGTAACCTTTTTGCTTTAATTTCCTCTGCTCCCAAAGGACAGAACCAATATCCTTCTTTCTCATCTTCTTGCTGAATTTTCTCAGTCCACTTGTTGTAATGTATGATCTGTGTGTGATATCATGATCTGGTATTTGTCTGTTTGTCTCTGTTGACTGTGAACTCTTATTTATTTATTTATTTGAGGGAGTGGGTATCTTACCATTATTCATCAGAGTGGCTACACTGTACCACATACATAGATGGACCCTAGGATATATTACATTGTATCTTCCTTTAAAGGGAATTATGGAACATAATTAGGAATTTGGGCCACTTGCAATGCCAGCAAATTTTATTTTCTCAAGTTATTTTGATGGAAATATGATATTGTTGGAAGAACATAACAGAAAGGAGCACACTTCCATTTCCTAGCAATTTTCCTCCTTACTGGTAGGATGTCAATTCAGAGAAGATGCTTTTTGCACAGAATAGCACGAATTGCCTGGAAAACTTTTACGTATGGGAAATAATAGCAACCAACTATTTCATTCATGCTGTGTGCTTTCAGACCTACTTTCAAAGGTACTTCCCATCCCTTACCTCTTTTAATCCCTAGAATAGCCCTATGAAAAAAATTATATATTCTATATATGAGCCTGTATATAGAGAGAGGTTAAGTAACTTACCTGAGGCCACATTGGAAAGAGCAAAAGAGCCGTCATTGAGCCTGTTTCTGACCCAGATCCCATCTCCTCTTCACTTCTCTTAACTCTGCTTCTCACCACTTCACCACTGATTCACCTTCAGACCCAACTGGCTGCTGGCAGGATGCAGTGGACTAGGAACAGTGAGGACCCAGAGAAGTGAAAGAAAGCCACTTTCTTTAGGAATAAAACAGAACCCAGAACCTTCTAGGAGATTCTTTTGAAGGCAACCATGAGGTTCTAACTCTTTTCCTCCCAGTTTCACCTTTGCCATGAAGCTCCTTCCCTTCTTGTTCCCCAGCCACCACTTGAGGAGACACTGATAATCTTTTTATCCTATGACCTAAGTTCTGATAGGGGATCATCCCTTCCTTTGGTTCATTCCATTAATGTAGCAGAGACCACTGGAACGTGCTAAATGCCCAGGGAGAAACACATAAACAAGCTTCTGTTCTCCCTGCCTTCACCCTTTTCCCATTTCCTTCAGGACTGGATGTTCCTTTTCTTTCTGCCCTTTTACTTCAATATCCGTGTATTAGCATGCTGAGCCTAATGTTGTTTTCACCATGAAGATAACTTTTATTAGTGTAAGGACAGTGCTTGTTTTGCATGTGGATTTGTAGGCCTTGTGCAATTGTTGCACTCATCATTTCCACTTCTTTCTGATACCCACAGTTAAGTTCTAACTTTGCACACGTTTAACTTCTTATCAGCCCCTACTCAGGAACCCCTTCTGAGTATTTGTGACACACCATGGTTAAGGCCAAGGTAGACAGACCTTCTTTGTTTCTTAATGCTGTCTCACAGGTCCAGTTTCTTAAGAGATGTGCTCCTTCCTCAAGCGATTGTCTTTAGGAATGCGTGGCCTGTTCATTAGCACAGAAAAGTTCCAACTAGAGTTGACAGTTGAAGACCCAGGCAGGAAACTTAGCACAAGAGCCAGGCTCAGGATAGAGCGGAGCAGGAAGAGGAATTCTGTTCAGTGGTAGAGGGCAGAAAATAGGCAAAGATGGATTAGCTTTAGGAACCTGAGAGCCGGAAGTAGAGACCTAGTTTGGGGCATTGGTGTTGGGGAGTCAGAAGCCAATCCCTGAGTTAACTTTCACAAGTCAACTCTCACAAGACTTGGTTTTAGAAAAATTTGGGTAGAGGATCAAAACTAGACCAGCAGCTTAGACTGAATTGATGTTGGCTGATGAGATCCAAGGATGACTGAGCCTGCTACAAGGTTGTACTATTGATAATCACATTGCTTCAGTGTAGGGAGGCAGAAGGATTCATGGTAAGGAGACAGACATGCAGCCAAAATTACAATGGTCAGTTTCAGTCTCACTTGTTATCATCATAGTTTGACCTCTGGTTGATTCAGTTCGGTGAGTGATGTGGGAGGTGGTGGGAAGGTGGAACACATACTGAAAAGTGGTATTTCCTCTTTTTGAGACCAGGCTAGGAAATACATATTTAGAGAAAAAAAAATATTGATCAGTGGTTTTATTTTTCTTAGGAAAAAGAGCTCTGTTGTTTTTATAATATAGAGTATAGAAACTAAAGCTCCATGGGAATTTTTTGTTTGTTTGTTTTGGCTAACGATAGGAAATTCAGTGATTTAGTCTAAGAAAGGGAATCAGAATTCCTGGGGAAGGGGACCTACTTTTTTTTATTCAAAGGGGCAGTGGTGGCTTGGCTCCCTACTGGAGTTTTTGCCAGCTCTCATGGGCATTTTACTTCCCTGATTAGGTGCAGGAAGGAAGGGTGTGTTCTTAGAAGGAATCCCTGGCAGTTGAATTTATTGGAAGGCAATAAGTTCAGGCTTTTTAATATAGACAGACCTTCAAATTATATTGCATGCTTGATGTTTTAAAAAGAAGACATGCTAAGCCAAACCAACTGTGAAGACCTGGCTTTTCCTCCCTAGCTGCTAGGAAGATGAGTCACATTTATCCAAAAATTAGCTAGTTGGATAGATTGAAGAGAGAACTCTTTTAAAAACCTTGTTGCAGATGATCTCATGCATGATATCGTCAGGTCTCCCAAGAGGAGCGAGTCTTAAAAGAAGTTAGAGTGGGAAAAGGATTGACACTAGTGAGACCTAGGAAGGATTCATTCTTAGACCAGCAGCCAAGATTGAGTTAGCAGTGCCTGTTAAGGACCAGCCAGGAGGGGCACCAGAGCCTGAGACATGGTCAGCCCGTTGCTGGAATCACATTGCCTCAACTGTAGGGAATTAGAAGGACATATAATGAAGAGATAGGCATGTAATTAAAGTTACAGAGAATTCAATATTATATGAACCTCAAAGTAATTTTTGACTGTGATATGGACAAATTGTTTACATTTATAGGCAAAGTAAAGGAAATAAATTTTAAACTGTGCTTAAAAATAATAAACATAATAGTTTTAAAGTGACCAATAATAACCTATTTTAAAACTACAATGAAATACAAAATGTGAGTACATGGAAACCCCCCAGTGCCGACTTTCATTGCCTGGTTGAATTATGTTGTACATGCATTGAATAAAGCTTGCACCATCTATGTTCAATTGAAGAATGTCTTGACACAGCAAGGTGAAAAATTAAAAACTATTTTTCTTTTAAACTACTTGTCTGTATTAATTGAGCATTTTCTGATTCCATGCAACGGTAAAAAATACAGGTATAATTTGAATGCTGAAACAAATATTATCTATAATGTTCAGTTGAAATTCTGGGGTAAATCGAAGCACCCTCATTCTTATTAATTAACTTTATAGTGAGTAAATTGGGAAGTAAAATTATGTTTTGTAAAATGTTCAATACTTAAAGCATCTTTTATCTGCTCTCTATATTAAAATTCTGTTAAGATTTTGTTTGAAAATGGTTACATTGCTTTAATAACATCTTAACAGCAGCAACAATAAAACAAATGTTTGGACATACCACAAAAAAAATACTACTTATTGCTGCATACTGTAGTACAGAAATGCAGTTTTCACAATCATTTGTGACATTTTCAAATTTAAGAATGCAGCCTTATTGTTCCTATTTGTTCAGTTTGTTTTGAGTGATTTCAAAAAATTATTTGAGAACCTGGTGCTGTATAAGGTTTTACCATCATAACATTAGATTTTTGTGTGTGTGTGTGTCTGAGTTTTCTTGATAATAGTCCATTTATAGTGCTCCAGGCCCAAAAACCTTACTTGTGAACTCCAGTAACTTCCAGTAGGGAGAGAGATTATTTTATCTTTAATTTTCAGGTACAGTCAACCTGAACAGAAAAACTCTTTTTTTGTATGTAATGAAAACATCATTCCAGGATGTCCTAGTTCAGGCAGAGCCAAGGGTGGCCTGTTTTCATCCTAGGGCATTTAATGGGGTTTCTCTTTGGCAAGGGGCACCCCATAAACCGACCTCCCTAACCTTCTTCCCATTATGAAGGAAGTGCTCTTCCTGTCCTTATCAATGTTGGGGTTACAATTTCACGGGCTCTAAAGCTGCGAGACACGTGGGAGATCCTAAGAGGCTGGGCTGGCAGTAATAGAAACTGAAGGGCCCAAGGGCAGTGTGTGGGTAGGAGAAGAGAAGGAAATATTGTCATTCCAGATTCTTCTGCGCTTCTGACTTTTCGTGGATTGTGTTTTTTCTCCCCCTATCATTTTCCAGCATATATAAAACAGTACATTTTAAAGGCAGAGAAGACGAACAATGTTATCAAAAGATGCAGTCCTTGAGCGGTTTCTATTCTGAGTAAATGTTCAGCTCACTAGTTATCATTCCAGCCACCATTATAATTTTGTAAATGGAACAGAAATACAAAGGAAGTACCTAGTTCCTTGTGAATTTAAATCCACACTTTCAAAACCGAAGAGAAAAAGAGTGGTGGATAAAAATGGTTTTTAAAAGACCAAATTCATATACAAGAAAGAAAACATGCCAGATATTTGGTTTATTGTTAGACTTCAATAATGACATGTTCAGTGTCTGGCTGTTAATTTGGCTTTCACTTATTTTTCAGTGTCTGATTACCAACAGTGACCAGATTCTCATAAATCAGTGCTAATGGGAATATCCCAGATGATTGCTAATATTTAGGCATAAAATTTGAAAAATTATGATGTGAAAACTATTTCAGAAGCAATGGTAATCTGGGAAATTCCTGTTTAAGTTTCTATTTAAAGCTATAAAAGGGAAGTTTAACTTTCTCAAACATTTATTTAGCCATTTGTTCTTGTATGTCTTCTAGAGCCAATGCAAATCCCAAAGTCATTTACTACTTAGCTTCAAAGCCTCTAAGACATGGAGACTGGTAGCGGCACACAGAGATAAACCTGGGGCATTTTAATTTCCTTTGAGAACAGACATTATGAGGACCGTTTAAATGGCTGAAAAAAATGTATTTAAGTTAAACAAAGAATTCTGAACTTTCAGGAATTGGAATGGATTATGGAAGTAGGTCAGATTTTATTCTCCAGAGCATCTGGGACGGAGTGGGGAGGAGGGAGAAGAGCGCCTACTACTTGCTGGCGTTTGGCCAGGGTTGTGTATATTCAATGCTCACAACCACTCTGTAAATTGCATACTGTTCCTGATACTTCCCGTGGGAGTAAATGGGCTCCGGTTAAGCAGTTTGCCCTAGGTTTCACAACTAGCAAATGCTGGAGCCAAGATTCAAATTCAAATCTTCCTGTTTCTAAAAGTTATGTTCTTTTACTACTCCTTAGGGCCATTTCCCCTAGAGGTAACTTTTATAAGCTAGTTATCTTTGAAGCAAACGAATTTGACTTGCAGAGTTTTTTCCAGCTCCTGCTGTTGTGTGAAACAGAACAGACACCTCACTGATGTGGCCAGCTGTTCCCTGGGTACCTCAGGGAAGGTCTCCAGCTATATCTGATGGCATCGCTGTAAACACCTGAACTCCTTGATTTTAGCTTATGTGAAATTTTCCAGTAACCAGAAAACAAACTGTCCTTCCGACAACACTTGTAAAGGGAGTAATTCAATTAGAAGAGATACCCAGAGTCTGCAGGTGACCTGTATTTAATTTAGATCAAAGGTATAGCCTTTGAAAACCTTATTAAAAATATAAAATCTTATATACTTGGATTAAGCTTGAATCTCTAGATATCTTTATGAAGTTCACAGGGACTTGAGAAGGTTTGCTTTCTGAACTGCATTTGGTATTTATCACTCTGTGGTGATATTAAGCAGGCTCATTATGAAGCCTAGCTCTCTTTATAAAACATTTGAGACACTCAAGGCAAAGGAATGGATCCCTAAAGTCCCGCTTCATTCCACTGAGTCTAGAGAAACAAGAATACTGAAAGAGAATAAGGGGTGATTTGTGAGTAGTGTTTCCTTTTGAAAGATGCCACAGAAAAGACTGGCTGGGACATGGGCCATTGCTTCATTCTTTGGGGGTGGGTAGCTCTGCCATTTCTGCATTCCAATCTTTGAGCATTAGGCTGCTATTGTTGTTAGCACCTCTGTCAAAATGTAGACATCTACAGGAATCCAGGCTTGCCTCAGTGAGAGGAACTGATTGGCTGCCTGGTATTAGTGTTTCCAATGCTCACTGAAGATCTCCTTGGCAGAAAAAGATCACTGTTGCTCTAGGTGGTGAGAAGCCATTCTTGTATCCTGCCAGACATTCACTGCAATGGAACAACACTGGTTGTTATGAGGAAACCTCAATAGAAGAGCTGTCAGTGCTGAGGGTAACTGTAGCCATAGTGGTTACCCCAAGATCGATAAGGGCACATTCTTGGCAGCGTGAATGGCAAAGAAACAGTTCCTTGAAGTTTGTCCTTGGAAAAGTTTGGCTAGAAAGTGTTCTAGGGCTGATCAATCCACTCTGCTTGTTTGCACTGCATTCTCTTCTGGAGGATGGATGTCACCTCTCTTAGCCCCAGGATTATCGTCAAGATGTCTGTAAGTTTAAAGATAACATTTTCAATAAGTTTTCGGGAACATGCTATTCTGGTCCCCCCCCACCCCCCACCCCGCAGAAGACAAAGTACTTCAGAGTTTATGAAGCAAGACGTAGAGAGGACACCTGACCTCTCTGTGCTGGTGAGACTCCACCATTTTTAGATGTGACCTTGCCACAGGGCCTCCAGGATATGTTCAGTGTCCTAGAAGAGGGTAGAAACTTTTGGGATAAGCTTGTCAAATCCTTCAGTGATGGCAAAAAAAACTTAAGCGACTTTTCTCTCTGGGGCACAGCTGAAAGGTGGCTCCACACACACCAGCAGAGTGACTTATGAGAGTGAACAGCCCAGAGACCATGGCACTTGGAGCTGCACCAAGGCCCGACACTACTGTAAGGCCAGCTGATCCTGTGTGGGAATCAGCAGACTGCCCTGACTTGCATGCTCATAAACACATCCATGCGTACAGGTGATTGGGGAAATAAGGAAAAAGAAGAACATGATTCCATATCCTGAGTGGCAAGTAAAGTTTACATTTGCCTTCTCCACATCACAAGGTGGGTTTATACAGCTTTACCCTTGCCCTGAGACCCACATGATCTTTGAAAGGCAAGGCCATGTGAAATAATAGATTGAGCACTAGACCAGTTGCCAAAAGATGTGGGACCCAGTTCTAGTCTCACCAAGTTCTAGACCAAAGGTTTTGAACAAATAATATCATCTCTGAAGCCTTAATTTAAGGCTTATCTCTCTTTAGAGATGTGATTGGTTTCCTAAGTCTGCCATTACAAATTAGCACAAACCAGGTGGCTTAAGCAACAGAAATTGATTATCTCGCAGTTCTGGATGCAAGAAGCTCTAAATAAAGGTGTTGGCAAGGTTGGTTCCTTGTGGAGGCTGAGGGAGGATTCATTCCACTCCTCTCCCCAAGCTTTTGGTGGTGGTTGGCAACCCTTGATGTGCCTTGAATTATTGTTGCATCATTCCAATCTCTGCTTCTGTCTTTGCATGATCCCTCCCACCATGTGTCTGTGTTTCTCCTTTTCTGTTCTCTTATAAGGATATTGTTCATTGGATTCAGAACCCAACAAAATGGCTGATATCATTTCAAGATTCTCACCTTAATTACAGTCATACATCAAATAGTGACAATTCAGACAATGCCAGCCCACATACAGGATGGTGGTACACCATAAAGACTAGGTATGCAGTGGGCTATACCTCGAGGTTTGTGTAAGTGTGCTCTTTGATGTTTGCACAGTGTTGGAACTGCCTAATGCCACATTTCTCAGAGCATACCATCATTGTTAAGCGGTGCGTGCCTGTACACCTGCAAAGACCCTTATTCTAAGTAAGGTGCCTGTCTGAAGGCACAAGTGGGAATACTGGCTCACAACAGGGTTGGTAATATCTGCTCTGTGTTAGGAAGAAGTGAGATAATGCACATCTAAGTGTTTTTCTGGAAGGTGGAAGTGCTACATTTTATCTCTGTTACTCTCCACTTAGAGGCTCTTATAAATGGTTTGTTTTATGGAAGAAAGTCCTGTTCCTGTTTTTATAGTCTGTCTCTGTTATGATCTGATCTGAAGTTATCTTTCTAGATTCATTTCCTAGCATGTGTTCCAACCCAAAGAAATGACTTATTTTTTAATCATCTACTTTCATCCTTCTCAGGTTTTTCCTATTTAGTCTTTCATTTCACTCTGAGCTCTTTTCTCTCCTCCTTATCTTTTAAGGCTGGGCTGATATCCCACTTTTTTGACAAACTTTTCTTTCCCTGGGCTGGGATTTTCCAGGAGCGTGCTGGAGCTAGCTCAATCTGATTAGAGAGAGCTGAATACTGATTGTTAAATATTCAGTAATACTCTGGCAGCTTGAAACCAGCCATGGTGGGAGTATTTACATCACAGAAGTTGGCAAATACTACAAATGAGAGCGTTTTGGTATTTTTCCCAACACACCGCTGAATTTTTTTCCTCCTTTGTACCCATATGCACTTTGTATTTACCTCTACTTCAACATTTTAAAAATCATCTATTAAACTTAGTTTTGTGAATAGGCATCACTTCTAGAAGCTAGATTTTTGAGTTTATTGAGAACAAAGGAATAGTCTATGTTCTGTAGAGTTGTCTGATACCTTATAGCACCTGCTATGGACTGAAAGCTGTTCCCACACCCCAACTCAGATTTTGAAGCCTTAACCCCCAATATAACTGTATTTGGAGATAGGGCCTATAAGAAGGTAATTAAGGTTAAATGAAGGCATATGGGTGGAGCCATGATCCAATGGTATCAGTGTCCTTTTAAGAAGAGACAGCAGAGAATGATCTCGTTTTCTTTCTCTGCTATGTGAGGACACAGGGAGAAAACAGCCATCTGTAGCCAGGAAGAGAGCTTTTATCAGAAACCTATTAACTGGCACCTTGATCTTGGACTTCCCAGCTTCCAGAACTGTGAAAAATAAATGTTTATTGTTTCAGCTACTTCATCTGTGGCATTTTGTTATAGCAGTCCATGCAGACTAATACAGTACCTACTACATATGAGAGGCTCAATACATGTCTGTCAAATTGAGGAGGAGAAGGGAATGAACAATAATGACAACCTTGACTCTCTCTATGCCAGCAACTCCATAAAACAAGCACTGTTATTGACCCATTTTACAGATGAGAACTCAGGCTTAGTTAGAAAGGTAAACAGAGTTTGCGTAAAGTCAACTCAACTAGCAGGTAAGCCCGAAGTCTGACTCCATAGCCTAAATTCTTAAAACACTAAATGAAATTTTTTTTTGAATAAGATGAAATTTCCCATTCCAGACCTCTGCCATCCAGTCGAATAGCCACTGGTTACATGTGACCCATTGAGCACTCGGAATGTGGCTGGTTTGAATTAAGTGTAAAACACATGGGATTTCAAAGACTTAGTGTGAAAAAAACATTAAATATTGAAATGTTAAAATAATACTGTTTTAGATATTTTGGCTTAAAACATGTATTAATTTTTACCTCTTTAATGTGGCTACTAGAAAACTTTGTTATGCAGGTGCTTCCATTATATTTCTGTGAAAATAGAGACTGTTTTTCCTTAGGACCTAGGACCTGTAACTGCTGCATTACTGTGCTAGCATTCATATATTCACAGAGATCTGCATTTATCTGGTATAGGGCTCATGTAGGGACTATTCCACATGTCCCTAACTTCCTCTGAAATTTGCCTTTTGGTCATTTCCCTGACCCTCTGGGATTAGGTATTTGTGGTGGCTAAAGGGATAAATGCTCAGTACTTGAGTCAAATTGTCATTTTGTGAAAAGGTTGGTCATCTAGGGAGTCATGGAATGAGGCTAGAGCTGTTGGCCAAAGTATTATCTTTGCATAATCTGTGAATATCAATTACAATAAATCTTGTGTCTACTCCGTTGGAGGGAAGCCACAGCTCAAGAGAAGATATTTGAAAGGAATTAGTAATCAATTCCTCTCTTCCTTTAGGACAGGAAGCTGCTTCCAGTAAACACAAAGTAGGCCAGGCTAGAATCCCTCAGTTCTCCCCATCCAGCAGGTTGAGGTCATGGGAAGGGAGAGTCACTTCCAAATGCATGAGCAGAGAGATTATACAAAGCAGATAACTAAGATTTAGCCATTCTTTGGTGCCCAGTTATCGCAGGAGGCAAGTAGTAAGGGAAGATGATGTATGATTTGTGTAAATAGGTCAACTCTTTTAGAAAACAGAAAATGGAGCACCACCAATACGTGTCAGCAAATAAATCCACTGGCCTCCTTGCTTTGGGTCCCTGCCAGGGGAGCTCTCGCACTCTGGCTGAGTCAGAAGGAAAGACAAGATGCGGGAGCCCTAATTTTCTCCTTTGTAATGAAGAAATAAATTCTGAAAATGCTAGGATGACATTTTATGTTTCTCCAGAGTGCCATAGTTTGATGTGATTATTTTGGATTTTCTTCAGTGCTTTAAGTTTTCTCTGTCAGCCCCCAGAAACCTCATGAATCTCCCCGATTTTGCAGGCACAGAGCCTAGACACTTGAGCCTAAGCTGTGGTGCTTCTGGCTGTCTTGGATGAGCAGTTGCAGAGTGCTGCAGGAGGTATTTCCTGCCATTTCTTCTCTGGATTTCCTAGGTGCCTGGAACTGAGTCCTATCGAAATGCCTAGGCTGTGAATTAATGGGCTTCTGTAGATAATGTCAGGGTGGATTTCCTTGGGTGGGTTTGGGGATCCATTTGCTGCTCCTTCATTTACAGAGCACAATGTTAATGTCAAGAGTCCCTGTAGATTTATATCATTCCTTTAAAGAGAGCAAAACCATAGAGCTTTAAAGATGGTAAAAATTCTTAAAATCATCTATTGTCACCCTCTAAAGTAAGTGACCCAGCGAGGTTTAGTCCCTCAGGCAGTGCCCATATCTAGGTCTCCCAGCTGCCAGCCTCACCCCCTCCCCACAACTCCAGGCCCCCACGTTGCACTACATAGCCTCTGAGTCCTCATTTCATTCGTGGAAAGGTGGATCACAAGAGCCTAGTTTTCAGTCAAGGTCAGGAATAAGTGACTGTCATTTTGGAGGCATAAACTGGGAGAATCTGTGCATGATGCGTTTGGCCCAGGGAACCCCTAGTCTCACAGGGACTTTGGAATCCCCACCTGCACTCGTTTCATAGGCGGCCATCCTTTGTCACAATTAATATAGATGCTTTTACTGGGCCGGCACGGGCCCCTCTCCTTGACGTTGGACAGGAAAAGAAGTGAACGTCAGCATCCTTCAAAATGCGTGTTTCCTGGTGGAGAATTATCCTCTCTAGAAGCCGCAGACATGCTTCTATTTTTGCCTTTCCTTACCCATCACCATCCTTTTCAATATGCCCCATGCTGATACTTTATCTCTACTCTCCCCTTGTCCTGATACCCCCTGTGTGACACAGGCTGTGACATTTTCAGAGTGCTTTAAAGTGAAATGCCTCATTTTCTTGGTGGCTATTTTTTTATCCTACCTGGGGAAGTCCTTTCATCTTTGAACACACGAGTCTGCCTTTTCTCTCAAGGATGAGTCATAGTGCACAGATGCCTGTGATGTGGTTGTGTGGCATTTGGCACAGCGGTTGGCACTGGAGACTGCCCAGTCTCACACTCCTCTGGTATTTCCTGTCACTTGTGGAATTTGTTTCCTGTTACCTTTGCTAACTCATGAAGGTTTGTATTTTAAGCAGACACTTCCTGCTTCCGTACCACTTCTCATATACAAGACACAGAGTAATCTGAGGATAAAACAGAATGACTAAAGGGCTAAATAAATTAATCTGAGGTGGCACATTATTTCCAGATACTTCTTGGGTACCGTGTTATAATTTTTCAAAGGCATTTTCATTGATGATGGTATTTTGGGGTAAGGCTGAATTTGTCTTGATAACATAAAAATATCTTGCTGTAGCCTAGTCTCTTTCCCATAGATAAGCCCCTGTCTTAAACTTTGAAGTTGGAGCTGCTTTTAAAACAACCTTGGCATTGCTGTTTGAAAAACAATATCATGCTCAATAGCCTGTACATGTTATCTACCCTTGGCTATATAGAAAAGCTCAAAAGAACAAAGTAGGAGAGAGATAAAGGGGAAGAAAATATTTTATTATGATAAAGCTCTGTCACTGAAAATCATTCTGAACCCAAAGAAGTCACCAAAGAGTCTCTAAACCTCTAATTCATCTATAAACTGGGAACTCATGTTAATTCACACTAATTGTAGGAATTGAGAAATGAAGAGGATGGGGGCGGAGAGCATGCTGAGAATATCAGATGCTACTCAGAATAATACTAATTGATCCCAAGTCAATCTGCTTAAGCCTCAGAGATGAATGGATTCCCAGGGCATAATGTAGCACGCCCTGAGACGCAATTTTCTCAAACTCAGTTGGCCCTGGATGGGTGCATTCTGTTCTGATGGGTGAGATATTTTCCTCCTGGGAATGTTTTTTTTCACTGCAGGCAAGAAAAATTGTTCTTTAAAATATACCTCTCACCCTGGCTGGTGTGGCTTATTGGATTGAGCACTAGCCTGTGAAGCAAAGGGTCAGCGGTTCAATCCCAGTTGGGGTTGTGTGAGAGGCAACCACACATTGGTGTTTCTCACCCTCTCTTTCTCCCTTCCCCTCTCTCTAAAAATAAATAAATCTTTAAAAAATAAATTGATATTAAAAAAAAAAATAACTCTCCGTGGTTGAGAAACATAAAACCCTCCAGGGTTTAAAATTTCAAATAGCTAGCCATTGTCAAAGGTACGAAAGCATCAGAGTGCCCAGGCACCATGTTTGCTGTGCTTCTGGGATGCGTTTTTACAGCAGGCCATGGACTGACTTGCTTTCTCTTCCTCCTCCCTTCTCTGAACGAATGGGCCATTATTTTAAGAATGGTGCTAATGAGAAAAAATAATGTCAATAAATATCAGTGGTTGCATCAGGCAGGGATAAAATACATTAGTTTTCTGGCCTTGC
Source organism: Furipterus horrens (assembly GCF_987537825.1). NCBI lineage: Eukaryota > Metazoa > Chordata > Mammalia > Chiroptera > Furipteridae > Furipterus > Furipterus horrens. Next base: position 151,818,298 of record NW_028327175.1, on the reverse strand, counting down.
ATGCTGTCCTTCATGTCCTGTAAGCATGTGAGAGAGCCTTGGTTCACTTTCAATGTGTCTTTGTCATTGATTAATGTGCTAATAACGGAACTGGGAAACAAGATAGAACTCTGCATCAGTCCCTTCAAAAATTTCTGACAACCTGGGGGACCAAAAAGCTTGAGAACTACGGTGCATTGTTTAAGTTGCTATTCAGATTGGGAGTTACCCAGAAATTCACGTTTGCAGCTGTTATTGCATTTATTTAGGGAACTTTGCTTGCTTATGATGTGTGGATTTGATAGCGAGACTTGTAAGACCCAGAAGGGTGTTTACATCTGAAGTTCAGATCTCATTTTGCAATAAGGTAGGTGGAAGGGACAGTCTAGAGGTGGACTAACCGTGTATCCCTGCATTTTTTAAAATTAATGTTGTCAGCTTAATAAATATTTATTGCTACCCTAGTATGTGCTGACTGCCATTTTTTATCTTTTTCTAAACATGTAATTTCAAGTGAATTATATCATTTGGAATATTGCATTAATTTGTATTCCAGAATTGCTTCAAAATCAAGTTTATTAAAGGATAAAACTAGCTGTCAAAACACTGCCTTTTTCTTATCTTACTTTTACAGCTATATAATTGTGAAGCTGGAAGAACAGATTCATTTTCAAAACTAAAAATGCAAAAAGTCATTAGAGATTTAATTTATCAGCATCAAGATTGTGCTGAATTCAGCTGGAGTAGCTACAAAATTGTAACCAAAACAACACAGAAAATTAGAAGGTCCTCCAGGTACCATGTGGACACCCAGGACCTTTACAACATACTCACATAATAAAACTTAAATATATGATAAGCATAATAAAATGTTTTCGTTTTAGCAAAACCTGCTTAAAAAGAAAAAAGAACAACCACTCCCTCTAGTGACAAGATATCAATTAACACCAAAATGAAATTTGGTTAAATTCTAATCACTGGAGAAGGAAAAAACCTTGTGTTTCAGATGAAACATAATTTATGGCTGTAATCAATAGAGATTAAAGTATGGAAATATGAGTAAAAACATTTTCTTTGTGGTTTTAAGTACTGATAGGTACTTCTTGTCCACTCTCTCCTTTCCTTTATCAATGGTCTTTACCTTCATAGTATGTTTGTGTAGGTGTTTTTTTTTTTGTTGTTGTTGTTGTTGTTGTTTTTTGAGAAGCCATATTATATCGTGTGAATGGATTCAAATGTGAAAACCTGGAATTATTTTACATTCTTTAACTTCACCAATACTTAGTTTTTATCTATAGCTAGAGTTAAAATTTTTAGTTCTGACACTATATCATTTGCCAGGATTTCAGTACTAGTGATGCACAATAAATGGATATAAGGTAGAAGAAGAAAAAATATTAGTGATGTTTGACATCTATATGTACCTTTTCTCATATTTTAATTAAAAATGACATCTTCATGCAAAATGGCAATGCATAAGCAGTAGTGTGATGACCCCCTGGTAAATGAAGGTGAGATTAAGGGCTTAAGATACTTGGAAATATTGAGTGTTGAGTATGTTCTGATAAAAGTACATCTGAGATAGATGTGGGTCCCACATAAGCAATGATTACCATTTTTCCTGACACAGACCAGGAACAGAGGGTCAGAAAATGTTTGCTTCAAGAATGAATGAGGTAGCCTGACTATTTAAACAGAGCTTTGAGGAGTAGGAAAAGTCTCCGGTTGAGCAGGGCCTTACAGTTGCCCCCAGGCATCTGGCAGGGGCACAGTGGGACACTCTCCTTGAAATTTCAGAGGCTTTTATTTTTAATCCACTCCTTAGTGCAATTTCCCCCAGAAGGGATAATGTTTTAACTGGAAGTATATTGGGGAAAAGGTAATGGAGATTCTGAAATCAAGTTGAGGCTGGAAGTAAACATTGAAAGACATGAGAGGGTAGTTCTGGAAATCTGTGGTTTGTTATTTTTTTGGAGTCTTAGGCAAAATTTATTTATTTTTTTTCACTTCCATCATTGTTCAGGGACCTAGAAAAGAATCAGATGTAGTACAAAAAAAGCTTTAGCGTTTCATCTAGATCATTAGACAGCAATGATCCATCCTTGCCTCCTTCCCCTCCTCCAGCACACGTTTTATTCTCACCCCGTTCTTTGTTCTTTATTCTTCCCCTCCACTATGCCTTTCCATCAGCTGGACACTAGGGGGAAGTGTTGTGACTAGCAAATGCACACAAACAGAGAGGAATTCATAGAGATCTTTTTGTACTTATTATAAATATAAAAATATATGTATTAGCTTTTGTTTATTTCTATTGGATATAAACATTTTTTATATCTGAAGAAGTTAAGTACTTAACAGATTTTTATGGGAATTCTCATGTAATTGCAATTGTATGTGTGTACAGGACCTACATAAACCATTTCTGAGGGGAAAATGCTGAATTTAGTAAGTAGGGGTTAAGCTGCAGAAACTTCATTTATTAACAAAATATCAAGAGGAAAAAATATAGCTTTTGATAAATGAATGAGAGGTGTCACTGTGTTAACTCATTATGTAATAATAAAAAACAATGCTTTCAAATAGGAATATTTTTAAAAGTATATTAGGATTATAGTCTTGGATTTTCAATTCTCGAGAAATTATTTGTTCTCAGGCTTTTCAAATAATCAATTTACCTCATCTCTCTTATGTCCATCAAGAAATGGTATTTTGATTAATGATTATAAAAATAGTAATGCTCATTGAAAAGCAAATCCAAACATCATAAGAGTAATGATACTATAAAGAAAGTAGAAATCATCCGCAATCTATGTTACTACCCAGAAAAGACCACTGTCTATGTTGTGGCGAGTATATTTCTAACCTTTTCCCTGTCTTCTGTGTCTTCCCCCATCTTTTTGTTGCCCAGCTTCCTGCCGATTAGACAATAACCCCTTCCATTGATATTGTCAGCTCTGACCTGTCTCGTCACTCCAGCTTCTCACTGGCTCCTCAAACTCAATACCACTTTAATGTCAGTTCCAATTGCTAAGGCAGTCTGCCCACTCACACACTGTAATTCCTACATTAATTTAGGCTGCTGGATAAAATTGATGTACTTTTTGCCACATAAATCTTTCAACATTGGGAACTCTCAAACTCTGGCAAGGAATCCCCCAGGGAGCAAATTCCTGCCTGTTCCCCACTCTTGGTGACTCAGGGTCAGTGGGGGTTCCCTTGAACATCTCAGGAATTGGCTTTGTTTCCCAGACTGCCCTCGCCCCCAGGTAGTTTGGCACAGCTGGTCTTAGGCCCACAGTCCCAGAAACTCCACAGCTCCTCAAGGACAAGCAGGTGAACATTATTTAACTTATTACTCTTCCTCCCACACTTACTGATTTTTTTTTCCATAAATTGCTGAAGCAGCCAAACTTAGAAATACCTGCTGACAGCTGGAGTGTCCTGTATAACCTGGGAGGTTCCTGGGGGCATACTCAGCAGGAAAGGACATCCTGAAATGTACTTGGTACAGATGGAAGAACTTGGGATGCAGAATGTGTTCATTAACTGTTTTCTTTCTGTGAAGTGAAATTGGTTAGAATCTGTTTAGGTTTTCACACAGATTATTCAGTTGCTAGAAGGAAGAGATGTCCATCCAGCTAAGGTGGGAATTTAGGACACATTAAAATATAATCATGAATTGTCAAAGCTGCAAGGACATCAGAGATCACTGGAACCAGTATTGTTATTTCACAGAGAAGGGAACTAAAGACCAGGGAGGTGAAATATCTTGCTCAAGGCCACATAGGGCAGAATCAGATCTAGAACTTACCATACCAAGTACCACCTCTCTAGTATTTGTTCTTAGTCTACATTGGATGATACCCCTGAGGCTCACAGGGGTCTAACATTCAATAACCCTCCTGATACCTGGTTCCAATGTTTTCAAACAATGTCTATTACATTGTATTTAAGCAACATTTTATGCCAATCTCTTCCATAGGACCTGGTTTTAATGTAGAATTTTTGATAAATAAAATATTGCATTCCCTAGTAGTTGGTAGAAATAGCTACCCTAAGCTACCATGTTGAATCATATCTACAATGGAGTCAGATCCTACTCGGTGGCTAAGGCCTAAATGTCATGGCCCTTAGTAATGTATCATCTCTCAATAGTTTCAATACCAACTTATCCTCCAGCTTTGGAATAGATCTTCATTTCTTTGATTGAATTGATTGGGTTGTTTTTGAGGATCATGTTGTAAGAAAAAAAAAATACTGTTTTTAACATTAGAATTACAGAGACTCCCTCATCTTAGAGATCCTGAGACTTTCTGAGGGCATAACAGACTCTGGTCACTTTGTTTTTTTGGGGGGGAGGGCTTAGGGAACATACACTCACTCTATAGAATGGCCAAAGAAATTGTCTGCTTTTACCATTCCCTCTCTCACTCACTTAGTCCCAGCAGCAAAGGAGAAAGAAATCAGAAGCAAGGTGTTACCCTGGGAAAGATCCCATAGCTCTGATGCAGTGTCCAGAACGGTGAATTGTAGAGAGCGCAATCATTTATTCCTTACCGGTTCCTTCCTGAGTCATTATCGCTGGCTGCCCAGGACTCAGGAGAGGTGTTTGTTGTACTAGGCAGTTATTTGGTCTTCTGCTCTTAAAACGAACCTTTTTTCGTAATCTAACAACCAATCAAACTGATTGTTGTGAGGTCATTAATGGCTGAAAATGGCTTATGCAATCACATTTGCCTTCTTCCTCCCTCTACCTGCACATTAAAGTGGCTTTTTATTGCTTTAACTCAAGGAATAGAGCACCAAATGTTGGACTATTGGGAAATAGGGTAGATACTTAAAGGGACAGAGTAGAGGAGGAGGAAATTGGAATAAATTTCAGTAGGATCTTTGTGTCTTGTCCTTTAAATATAGGCATAATGGCAGACAGCCAGGACCCTGTTATTTCAGAAAGGAGAGTCCTGCTTTTTTTTTGTTTTTTGTTTTTCTGTTTTAAGCCTGTCCTGCTCATTCCAGCCTCCCTCCTCAGACCACACATGCATGGATGTAACTATGGAGGAGAACAGCCAGATGTATCAAAAGTTATTTTTAAGATAGGTAAGTTCATAAAGCACTAGTTAATCTAGGAATTAGAGAATAGAAAATACATGTAATAATCACATAGAGCGATCATTGGGAATTTCTGGCTAAGGTAGGTTTCAGTCTTCTCTCAGTTTTAGTAGATAATTCAGGTTCTCTATTTTGAAAAAGTTGTAAATGGTACCATGCTCTTATATCATGATGGTCAAAGATTTACAAGAGGCTCAGAATCTTGGAGTTTATTAAACTTCAGAGCTAATACAACAATATAACATTGTGATTGAATGGAAAGATATGCATTCTGGAGACAAACTTCAAATAAAATCTTTCTTTTTGGGCGGTGGGTACAATATTTATTTAATCAGAATGCCAGTATCATCACCCTGCTATAGCAAGGATGAGGCAAGGTATTAGCTCTAGTAAAATCAGCACTAATTTTATGGATGAAATCATCCGTCATTTAAGGAAAAGGACAAAGAAACAGACCAAGTGGTGATCATTTTAGTTGAGAAACCCCAGTGTTTTTATGTAGAACTTGCTGTTAAAAATGTTTTAAATCAAGCTATTTTTACCTCAAACAGATTTAATTCACCACAAAGGAGCTATGAGAGAAAAAGGGGATTAATAAAATAAAGTATATTTTCTTTAAAAAGGACTTGGGAGGAAAAAAAATAAACTTAGAAAATATGTGGAGAGGTAAACTTTGTATGGAATCCAGGTTAGAGGCCTAGTCTATTCCTAGTCTTCAGGCAGATCCAGAAAGTGAGAAGACTAGGCAAACATAGTCCTAGGTTCTGTAAGACATTTCTTCTTCATCCCACGGCCCATTGTACCTACCACCCATCCTCTGAGATGTAGTGATATACTGTAATCAGATGCTTAAAGTATATTTGTTATCTAATCAAAAAGTTCTTTAAAAAATGTAACAAATGTAAAAACTCCTCATTTTTAAGTCTGCCTTGCTTTGTCCTCTGTGATATCAACTGAACTTTAAGGTTTTGTATGTACAATGTGGTGACGTAGTGTTCCTTTTAAAGGAAAAAACCCCACAGAGTTAGTGATTGTGCACAGATGAATCATGGGGTGAGTTTCCTAACTCAACCAACCATGGAGTGTTGTGTTAGTCAATTGTAAGCTCTTGAAAGTTAAGACTGGGAACTGCGTCAGACACACCAGAGCACAAAAGGAGAGGAAGAGAAGCCTATTTGTCATTCCGATTCTGACAAGGTGCACGGTCTTCGAAATTCTTGCCACGTTCATGGAGACATTTATTGGATACCCATTTGCTTCCAACTAGCACTGGACATGTTGCATGCCATGTACTATAATCTCCTCCATAGGCCAATAGATTATACCAGAAAACGGCAGTTCCCTTTTTGGGCCAAGCACTAGCTCCTACTTCAGGAAATACAGTGGCTCCTCCTGCTAACACATCACTCATATAAAACAGCCTTGTAACAATTCTATTTCCTGTCCCCAGCTCTTTGAAAGCATCTGGTTCACCTTGCTGTGCAAAATCAAAATGGGGTTCGTACTGTCCTCACTCCATAATCTGCTACCTGTGATTCCTCTGCTGTGGAAACATTGAGTCCCGTTAGGTCTTACATTCTCATACTAATTCGAGACACCACAGAGTTTTCATAAGCAGAGAGCCAGGCACTCTTAGATACTCTGTACTGTGCTGTGGTCAATTTTCCAGTCTCTTTTTCTTTAGCCATTATATACTAAAAATATTTTAAGTTACCATCAGCTCTCCGATGCTTGGGATCTAGTTCAAGAAGCTTTGTTGTGAGCAAAAGTGCCTTACTGAGGTCTCCGTGCTGGTACACTGCATAGCTCAAATGGTCTAGAATAGAGATTTGATCAATGAATGGTAGAAACCTCACCTTCCTCCAGCTACTTCCATGCTTGTTCCATCCACAGAGTGTGGTAATACTCTGCTCCCGTGTAGGCCACTTTGCCCAACTCAGAACAGTTCTCAACAGTTAGAAAAGATATATGCTCCTTCTGGAAGATGACCCTTTGAAGTGGTATCTGTATCCACATTGTAGATGCCTGAAGACACAGCAGGGATTTGACTGCCTGAGCCTGATCTTCATCATTGGGGAAGCCCTGTCTCTGAGAGAAAGCTATCTGTCGTATCCTTAAGGACTAGATTCTCCGACTCATTCCACTCAGTGTTCAGACGTTTCATTAACTTGAAGGCATTTACAGGGTGCCCAACAAATCCTCTGTATCTTTTCTCACTGTTCTAGTTAGCTGATCTAAGTTCTCTGCCCATTTTTTAAATTTGTTCTGATTTGTCATCTTCTGCCTTCATATAGTCTTTCAGGGAAGTCACCAGATCTTCCTCTGTATAAATCAAACCAGTCATCTGACCAGTTGAAGTAAAAAAGCCTGGATCTGCCAAAAACTGGGGAAGTAGAATCCCTACAATTAAAACACACCGGATCACCTTGGAAGTCTTAATTTTACAGGTTCACACACCTGGGAAGTAGGACAAGCATGCTGCCTTCAAGCCCCTGTTGCCTACACTTGGGCGGGCTACCTAGTGCCTCCCTTCAGCCCGCTGGCAGCGAGGCTGGGCAGCAGAGGGAGTAAGCCTATTTTTTCAAATCTCACCTTCTGTGTAGTACCAGACAAGATACTTAATGCTTTTAAATCTGTTTCTTCATCTGATATAACAATTAGGATGACAAGATCTAATATATAAGCTTGTTATGAGTACTTGTTCTAGGCCAAGAAATTAATAAATGTATATCTCTGCTCACCCTGCCTCTACTGCCCCAGGTAGGAATCCTTTCCACCACCTCCTTCTGCTTGAGGATTTCCAGGGACAGAAACTCATTCATTTGTTGGATGGCCATTTGCACAGTTTGGGAGCTTGGATCTATTCATTCATTCTTTATTCAATAAGTTACTGAGTGCCTCATCAGTGCTGCACACTGTGCTAGAAAGCTTTTCTTTATATTGAATCCCAAGCCCATAACCCTGTACCTTCTATCCTCAGGGTTTCCTTCAGGTTCCCACACAGCAGCCCTTGGGCTAGGTGAGGCATTCTTCCATGCCTCTTCCCTTCCAAGAAGTATCTTCTGCTGTGTTCTCCAGCACCCCCTCCCTCCACTTTTCCATTCACCAACCTCAAGTTACATTTCAATTTTTAATTTTCCTTAAAATATGGCACCCTGAAATTCTTCCCCTTCTGCTGTTTGGCTACTGCTGAGTCCCCTAGGACTCTCACTTCCTCTGATGGGCACAGTCTGCTTGGCAGGATGCATCTGAAGACTGCATTTGCTCTCAGCCACATTAGATGGTAATTGTGAATTTTTTATGGCCAAACAAATGTCAGGAGTCAGTTGTACAAGAGCTCTGTGAAACAGAGGCTGTGAGAAGGGATAGTGTCCTAGGCGAAGGGAAGGGACAGCGTGTGTTAAGGAAGGAAACTCTGAGCATAGTGCTGATGAGGGTGATGCACCCTGACCCCAGTCTACACGTGACTGAATCAACATGAGACACTGTGATAACAGATTCTCTGCGGAATCGTGTAATTATGTCTGTTGTTCTGTTTAAATCCATCACAATATTTGTGGGTTGAGATTATTGATGTTGCTCTGACACCAAAAAAAACAGAAGCAACCAAAGAAGAAACAAGTAGATTAGGCTTTATGAAATTTTAAAATTTTTGAGCTTCAAGGGACACCGTCAAAAGTGAAAAGACAATCCACAAGGGTGAGATATATTTGCAAATCATTGGACAAGAAGTCAATGTGTATTTATAAAACTGCAATCATTACCATTATGTAATTTTAGAATATTTCATCACTCCAAAAAAAGAAATCCCATGCCCGTTAGCAGTCACTCCCTGTTTCTCCCTTCTTCCAGCCCTTGTCAAATACTAATCTACTTTCTGTCTCTCTGAATTTGTATATTCTGCACATTTCATATAAATGGAACCATAAAATACGTGCCCATTTCTGTTTGGTTTCTTTCACTTAGCATAATGTGTCAAGGTTCATCTCGTCGTCGGCAGCCGTCCGTCTCGAGAGACGATGGTGTAGCTTCTTAAGAGTCTATCTGCACCGCCGAGAATGGTTGTGCAGTCCGACTCGGGAGTGACACGGTATCTGTCTCCTCCCGTGTTGAATCGACATCTTGCGATGACGCTGGAGTGTCCTCTCCAGTGAAGCTGAAGCTACAGAGCCTGGGCAGGGTGATATGGAGGGTCTGCTGTTGCCCATGCAGCAGACCCCCCCTCTCTTCGCAGCTGAAGGGTCCAAGGGAAAGACGGAGTCAATACAGCTTGGCTTCAGGTGCGCCGCAGGAGTTGCCGGTGTTGACTACAACGTCAAACCGCCTTAGGGACTCCGGCTCCGGATTTTCTGTCGGGGTTTACTCCCTTAGCCTTTCCCCTGAAGAGGTATGCCGCAAGGCAGCGGAGGTTTTTTGGAGTCAGAGTTTTCCTTCTCTGATGTGCCCTGACTGGAAGATCGAACCAGCGACACTTAGCTCGCAGTCCGACGCTCAATCCACTGAGCCAAACCAGCCAGGGGCAAACACCCTAAGGTTCATCTATGTTGTAACATATATAGAGCTCTATTCCTTCTAATGGATGAATAATATTCCATTGTATGCATTTATTGCATTCCGCCTATCCACTCATCAGCTGATGAATGTTTTGACTGTTTCCACCTTTGGCTGTTATAAATAATGTTGCTATGAACACTTTTGTATGAGTTTTTATGTGGAAGTAAGTTTTTAGTGTTCTTGGAAATGTACCTAGGAGTGGATTTGCTGCTTCCTATAACTCTGTTACACTTTTGTAGCACCTGCCAAGCTGTTGTCCAGAGCAGCCATGCCATTTATTTTCACCAGCAGTGTGGGAGGGTCCTAGTTTCTCCCCGTCTGTGTCAGCACGTGTTCTGTATATCTTTCTGATTGTAACTATCCTAGGGGGTGTGAAGTGGTACCTCACTGTGGTTTTGATTTTACTACATTTACCTTTCAGCCAATGATGTTGGGCATCTTTTATGTGCTTGTTAGCTATTTGTACATATTCTGTCCATAGAAGTTCTTTGCTCATTTTTAATTGGGTCATTTATCTTTTTATTATAGAGTTGTAAGAATTTTTTTATTTTTTACACATACTAGAATTTATACCAAGGAAAATTTCTCGAGGAAGGCCTTTATGGTGATCAGAGTTCATCCCAAGAAAAGATTTTATAGGGAAAGAAAATGTGGTAGAAGTAAAACAAAAATAATTAATAGGAAGACAGAACTGAATTTGTTTCTCAAGACAACAATTAAGTTTTATTTTGTGGTGTTGAGTTTTGTTTTGATAGATGGAACATTATTTCCAATATAAGACATCATTTATATCAAACCATCAGGAAAATAAAATTTATTTACAGACGTTCCAACATAAACATTCCCACAACCAACTTAAAAAGCAAATATCAGCCCTTGGTCCTTAATACCAGAAAACAATATATTAAATTCAAAATCTTGAGCAGATCATCATGAACTTCTGTGAAAGCCTTTTGTTTCCTGTGCTATTCCACTTATCACTGTTATAACAATACTTATAGTTCTCAGGAATGAGGTTCAACCGTAGGAATAGGTGCAGAATTCAGGTGATAACAAGCCTCTTTTCAGTAAGGTTAAACTATGTAGTTCATTACCTCATGAACTCCCTTGGTTCCTTCAGTTGGACAATTTCTCAGAGGTTTACATAAAATACTATTTAAGGAGAAAAAAAAGTAAACATATTTAAAAGTTCACACAAAGTAAAAATTTTTACATTAATTGAAAAAGAAACATCCATGAATTTTCAGTTACTTGGAGGACTCACAGTGAGAAATTCAACAGCCTAAAATCATGTCAGATATATAAATTCTGACGCCATTTGATCTGAGTTGCAAAATGAGTGTACTGTACTATATAATGAGATGAGTACTCCGGGATTGGTGATGGTGGTCCTCTCCTTATGCTTTCAAGTCTGGCTGTCTTCTCTGAGGATTCCACAGGGTGGCAGTACAGGAAAGTCTTATGCTGTTAAAAATTCTATTGAAGGTGCACATTCTGGTACACATACAGGGCCTTCCAAAGAATGTAAGGCACCCTACATACAAAAGACTTTTTTGAACTAGAAGTTAATAAAAACTAGGTCAGATTTTTTTTCAAATAAAACATAAGATAGAAGATGGTTTACATTACAAAATTTGTTGGCTTTATTTTGTTTCTGTTTTATACCCACAAGTATTTTTCACACAGTGAGTGCATGGACATTGTTCTGCCTGTGATTTGATTTACGTAACACATTCCAGTAATTCTATAGTGCAGCAATTAGACTGGACTGCTGCCAAATCTTGCAAATGTGGGCTGTGAAAGAGTCACATAAAATAAAATTTTGAAAACTTATGAGCTCCTACATGTATCTATATACTGTGTTGAAATCGGGAGGGATCGTCGTCGTCGGCAGCCGTCCGTCTCGAGAGACGATGGTGTAGCTTCTTAAGAGTCTATCTGCACCGCCGAGAATGGCTGTGCAGTCCGACTTGGGAGTGACACGGTATCTGTCTCCTCCCGTGTTGAATCGACATCTTGCGATGACGCTGAAGCTACAGAGCCTGGGCAGGGTGATATGGAGGGTCTGCTGTTGCCCATGCAGCAGACCCCCCCTCTCTTCGCAGCTGAAGGGTCCAAGGGAAAGACGGAGTCAATACAGCTTGGCTTCAGGTGCGCCGCAGGAGTTGCCGGTGTTGACTAGAACGTCAAACCGCCTTAGGGACTCCGGCTCCGGATTTTCTGTCAGGGTTTACTCCCTTAGCCTTTCCCCTGAAGAGGTATGCCGCAAGGCAGCGGAGGTTTTTTGGAGTCAGAGTTTTCCTTCTCTGATGTACCCTGACTGGAAGATCGAACCAGCGACACTTAGCTCGCAGGCCGACGCTCAATCCACTGAGCTAAACCAGCCAGGGCCAATCGGGAGGGATATGCACAAGTAAAAGTAAAACTATGATATATTATTAAATCAGGAAATATGCGAGATGCCCTGACTGGTGGGGCTTAGTTGGTTTGCCATCATCCTGCAAAGTGAAAGGTCGCTGGTTCCATTCTTGGTCAAGACACATACCAGGGTTGCGGGTTTGGTCCCCAGTCATGGTACATAACAAGAGGCAGCCAATCGATGTTTCTTTCTCACATCCATGTTTCTCTCCCCCTCTTTCTCCCTCCCTTCCCCTGTCTCTAAAAATAAATAAGTTCTTTAAAAATTTTCCCTTATATTTCTTTTTTAAGTATAGTTAGTACACAATTTTATATTAGCTATATTAGTTTCAGGTATGCAATATAGTTATTCAAAATTTTAATACCTTATAATGTGATCACCCCACTAATTCTAGTAATCACCCCACTAATTTGTCATCATGCAAACTTATCACAATATTATTGACTATATACATCTTCACCTTTTCCACCTATACCCCCCACCCCTAGCAACAATTCCTTTAGTCTCTGTATCTATGAATCTGTTTTTGTTGTTTGTTCATTTCTCTTGTTTTTTAGACTCCGCACAGAAGCAAAACTATATGGTATATGTCTTCCTCTTTCTGACTCATTTCACTTAGTATAATAACCTCAGGGTCCATCCATGTTGTTGCAAATGGCAAGGTTTCATTCTTTTTTATTGTTACATCTATACCATATCTTCTTTATCCATTCATCTATCAACGGACACCAAGGTTGCTTCCATATTTTGGCTGTTGCAAATAATGCTGCAATGAACATAGGACCTTTTTGAATTAGTGTTTTTGTTTTCTTTTGCTAAATACTCAGAAGTGGAATCAGTAGGCCATAGCTTTAGTTTTTCTGAGGAATCTCTATATTGTTTGCAATCCCACCGACAGTATATAAGGGTTCCATTTTCTCCACATCCTGGTCAACACGTTCTTTGTTGACTTTTTGATAATAGCCTTTCTGACTGGTGTCAAGTGGTATCTCATTGTGGTTTTGATTTGCATGTCCCTGATGATCAGTGATGTTGAACACCTTTTTATATGCTTGTTGACCATCTGTATGTCTTTTTTTCAGACATGCCCTCCACCCATTTTTAAATTGGATTTTTTTATTTGTTTATTTGTTTGTTTATTGAGTTGTACGAGTTCCTTGTATATATTGGGTATCACCCTCTTATAAGATATATCATTTGTGAGCATATTCTTTCATTTTATAGGTTGTCTTTTTTGTTTTGTTGCTTTCCTTCACTGTGGAGAAGCTTTTTGATTTGATGAAGTTCCATTTTTTATTTTATTTTTTATTTTGTTCCCCTTCCTCAATGGGACATATCCAAAAAGATATTACTCAGACTGATGTCAATTTACTACCTGTGTTATCCACTAGGAGTTTATGGTTTCATGCTTTGCATTTAGTCAGTTTTTCAGATACATTTTATCCTCACCTAAGGACCTTTTTTTTTTTCTTTTTTTCATTGCTTTTAGAAAGGGAGGAAAGGAAGGAGGGAGAGGCAGAGAGAGAAATAGAGAAACATCAGTGTAAGAGAAAACATTGATTGGTTGCCTCTAATCCACAACCTAGATATGTGCCCTAACCAGGAGTCAAACCTGCAACCGTTTGGTATATGGGATGACACTACAACTAACTGAGCCACACTGGCCAGGGCTCCAATCCGTTTGGGGTTTATTTTTATATAGGGTGTAAGGGAATGTTTCAGGGGTTTTGTTTGTTTGTTTGTTTTTTAATGTTACTGTCCAATTTTTTCAGCACAACCTGTTGAAGAGACCATCAGTTCTCCATTGTATATTCTCGCCTCCTTTGTCATATATTAGTTGGCCATAATAACACAGGTTTATTTCTGGGCTTTCTATTCAGTTTTATTGATTAATGTCTGTTTTGTTTCAGTGCCATACTATTTTGATTATCTTAGGTTTGTAGTATAATTGAAATCAGGGAGCATATACATCCAGCTTTGTTCTTCTTTCTCAAGACTGCTTTGCCTATTTGGGGTCTTTTGTAGTTCCATATAAACTTTAGGATTGTTTATTCTAGTTCTGAAATTATTGTCATTGGTATTTTGATAGGGGTTGCATTGAATCTACAGATTGCTTTGGGTAGTATGGTCATTTTAACCGTATTAAGTTGTCCAGTCCATAAATATGGTATATCCTTTCATTTGTGTCCTACTCAATGTCTTAGAGTTTTCGGAGTACAGGTCTTCCACCTCTGTGATTAAATTTGTTTACAGGTATTTTATTATTTTTTATGCAACTGTAATTTTTTAAAAAGTTTCTCTTTCTAATTGTTATTAGTGTTTAGGGACACAGTGGATTTCTGTATTAATTTTGTATCCTGCTACTTTACTTAATTTTTAAAGTAATTTTTTATAGATTCTTTTGAATTTTCTGTACATAGTATCATGTCATCTGCAAATAGTGACAGTTTTAACTCTTTCTTTCCAATTTGGATGCCTTTTTTCTTGTCTCATTACTGTGGCTAGGACTTCCAATAGTATATTGAATAATAGTGTGAGAATGGGCATTCTTGTCTTGTTCCTGATCTTAGAGGAGAAGTTGTCAGCTTTCATCATTGAGTATGGTGTTAGCTGTGGGCTTGTCATATACGACCTTTATCAAGTTCCTTCTGTACCCACTTTGTTGAGGATTTTATCATAAATGGATATGGAATTTGGTCAAGTGATTTTTCTGCATCTATCAAAATAATAATTATTTTTATTCTTGGTTTTATAGATATGATGAACCACAGTAATTGTTTGCAGATGTTAAACCACCCTTGCATCCCCAGTATAAATCTCCTTGGGTATAATCATTTTAATGTACTGTTGAATTTGCTTTGCTAGTATAATGTTGAGAATTTTGGCATCTGTGTTCACTAGGGATACGGGCTTGCACTTCTCTCTGATTGTAGTGTCTTTGTCTGGTTTTGGTATCAGGGTAATAGGGTAATGCTTGCCTTGTAAAATGAGTTTGGAAGTGTTCCTTCCTCTTCAGGTTTTTGGAATATTTTTGGAAGGATAGGAAATACTTCCAATCAAAGTGTTTGGTTGAATTCACCAGTGAAGCTGTCTGGTCCTGAGTTTTTTTGTTGTTGGGAATGTGTGTGTGTGTGTGTGTGTGTGTGTGTGTGTGTGTGTGTGTGTGTTTACTGCTTCAGTTTTATTGCTAGTAACTGATCTGTTCAGAATCTGTTTCTTTCTAGTTTAGTCTTGGAAGGTTGTATGTTTCTAGAAATTTATTCATTTTCTAGATTGTCCAATTTGTTGGCATATAATTGTTCATAGTATTATTTAATGATCCTTTATTTCTGGTATTTCTGTAGTATTGGATGTAGTCTCTCCTCTTTCAGTTCTAATTTCATTATTGTGTACTCTCCATTTTTCATCTGATGAGTCTTTGCTAATGGCTAAATTTTAAGTCTTGCTAAAAGGTGAGTTCTATTGATCTTTTCATAGAACCAGGTCTTAGTTTAATTCTTTTTTTCTTATTTTTTCTGCCTTCTATCTTGTTTATTTCCACTCTGATTTTTATTTTGTTCCTTCTAGTTACTTTGGGTTTTCTGTGTTCCTCTTTTTTCTAGTTCCTTTAGAAGTAAATTTAGATTCTTTATTTGGGATTTTTTTCAGCTTCTTGGGGTAGGCCCGTATAGCTATAAATTTTTTTCTTCTAACTGCTTTTGCTCTATCCCTTAAATTTAGTAAGGTTGTATTTTCATTTTCACTTATCTCAAGGAAGTTTTTTGACTCCCTATTTGATTTCCTCTTTAATCCATTGGTTGTTTAGAAGCATGTTGTTTGATCTCCATGTATTTACGTTTTCCAATTTTCTTCCTGTAGTTGACTTCTAATTTCATGCCATTGTGGTCAGAAAATATGTTTGATATAATATCAATCTCTGTTAATGTATTGAGGCTTGTTTTGTGGCCGAGTTATGTGATCTATCCTGAAAAATGTTCCATGTACATATGAGAAAAAAGTGTAATCTGCAGTTTTTGGATGAAATGCTCTATAAATGTCTATTAACTAATGTGGCATTTAAGGTCATTATTTCCTTATTGATTTTTGTCTGCATGAGCTATCCATTGAACTAAGTGGAGTATTAAATTCTCCTACTAGTATCACATTACTGTTAATTTCTACATTTGTGTTCATTAATATTTGCATTATATACTTTTGTGCTCCTATGTTGGGTACATAGATATTTACAATTGTTGTATCTTCTTCTTGGATCGACCCTTTTAAAATTAAGTAATGCCCTTCTTTGTCTCTTTTTACATTCTTTGTTTTAACATCTACTTTGTCTCATATGAGTATTGTTGCCTCCACCTTCTTTTCATTTCTATTTACATGGGATTTCTTTTTCCATCTCTTCACTTTTAGTCATTGTGTCTTTCAATCTAAAGTGAGTCTTTTGTAAGCAACATATAGACGGTCATGCTTTATTTTATCCATTATGCCACCCTATGTCTTTTGATTGGAGCACTTAGTCCATTTACATTTAATGTATTTATTAATTGTTATGTTCTTATTGCTATTTTGTTCATTTTTTTTTTTTTGGTTATTTTTGTTGTTCTCTGTTCCTTTATCCTTCTTTTGAGCTCTTTCCTTTCAATTTGTTGGTTTTCTTTAGTGTTTTGATTGGATTTTTTCTTTTTTGCTGTATTTTTGTATGTTTTTGGGTTATGGTTACCATGAGGTTCATGTATATCCATCTATATCTATCACAGTTCTTATTAAGCTGATAGCCAGTTAAATTCAATCAAATTATATATGCACTACATTTTTATTCACCCTCCACTCTTTGTTTTTAATGTCAGGTTTATATCATTTTGTTTTGTGTATCCCCTGATTATTTATTGTAGTTACAATTAATTATGCTACCTTTGTCTTTTAACCTCCACATTAGCTTTGATGTGGTTGACTCACTGTGATTATCACATATTTGCCTCTACTGGTATTTTGTATATTTTTATTTCTGGTTATTGCCTTTTATTATCTGCACAAAGAAGACCCTTTAATATTTCTTGTAAGGCCAGTTTAGTGGTTGTGAACTCTTTTCACTTTTGCTTGTTTGGAGAACTCTTTATTTCTCCTTTATTTCTGAATAGTAACCTTGCTTGATATAGTATTTGAGGTTGTAGATTTCTTTCTTTCAGCACTGTAAATATTTTCTGCTGCTCTCTTCTGGCCTGTAAAGTTGCTTTTGAGAAATCAGCTGATAGCCTTAGGGGTTTCCCTTGTATGTTACTTGTTTATTTTCATTTTGCTGCCTTTAAGAATGTCTCTTTATCCTTAACTCTTGCCATTTTAATTATGATATGTCTTGGTGTGGGTCTCTTTGGATCTATCTTGTTTGGAACTCTCTGTGCTTCCTGGACCCGGATGTCTGTTTTCTTCCAAGATTAGAAAATTTTTCAGCTATTATTTCTTCAAATTTTCTTTCTGCTTCTTTCTCTCTTCTCCTTCTGGATTCCCTATAATGCAGATATTAGTGTACTTGATGTTATCCCAGAGATCTCTCATTCTGTCCTCATTTTAAAAAATTATCTTTTTTATTTTGCTCTCCTGATTGGGTAATTGTCACTGTTCTGTCTTCCAGGTTGCTAATTCATTTTTCTGTATTAAATAATTTGTTGTCAGATTTTTCTAATGTAGTCTTCATTTCAGTTATTAATTCTTCATCTCTGGTTGGTTCTTTATTATATTTTCTATCTATTTGTTGAAGTGCTTTTTGAGATCCTAAATTCTACTCTCAAGTTTGTTGAGCATCCTTATGACCATTCCTTTGCATTATTTATCAGGCAAATTACTTATCTGTTTTATTAAGTTTTTATTCTTGTTCCTTCATTTGGGGCAGATTTTTCTGTTTCCCCATGTTGTTTGACTTTCTGTGTTTGTTCTTCTGAGTTATATAAAATAGTTATCTCTCCCAGTCTTAAAAAAAGTGGTCTCTGTATAGACTGTATGTCAAACTGTTTTGGAGGCTGATTGTCATCAGGGCAGGTGAATGCTGTGTCTGGTGTGTGCTCTGGCCTGAAGGAGTGGATCCTGGATGGGCCAGCTTGGTGTTTTCCTGCTTCTATGCCTTTCTAATCTGACTGGGGCTGCCTGGTATAGATGCCTTATTGCTTTAACTCGGTGTTGTCAGATTAGGGTCTGGGTGAGGACTGCTCTGAGTGCTTGAGTCTGAAAGCCCTTAGCTCCTTTCTTTCTCTGGGTGGGGCAGCCTGAAAGTACTCACAGCTGCACTTTGCTAGTTCTGCATGCTCTCCAGGTGGGCCAGCTCTGCCCAGGTGCACAGATGCACCCCATTCACTTCTCATGGGTCAGCACTGTGTGTGAGCACCACAGAGTTTTGTTAACTCTGCTCTTTTTTCAAGCAGGGCAACCCACGTGCACCTGCAGTAGTGCCCCACTATCTCTGCACTTTCCCTGTTAAGGGAAGCCCTGCAGGCAGGTGCCATGGCATTTAGCTAGCTCCACTCTCTCTCTCTCTCCAGGCAGGGGAGCCCCACACTGGCACACAGTAGTGCCCAACAGTCTCCTCATTTTCTCTGAACAGGGTAGCCCTGCAGATAAGTACTGCAGCATTTTGCTTTCTGTGCCTTTCCTCCAGGTGAGGGAGCCCCATATGTATCCCAGCAGGTACTCAAAGCAAGCACCCTGCAGCACCCACTTAATCAATCTCTGGGTGGAGGTGCTTCTTGCGTGCATACTCTGATTCCCTCCTCTTTCTTCCAGCTCCAGGTCCAGGAGTGGAAGCTAGGGATGTGCTACAGTTACCTACAGGTCTGTCAGAGAACCTGGGTGGAGTTCCTGCCTGCTATTGCTGTGCGTGGGAGACTTAAACAATGATACTACTCATTCCTTTAGTCCTGGGTTGTTCCCTTACCTCCCAAAGTGCTCCCATGGTTCCTCAGCCTTCTCTATGGTCTCTCTCTGTCTCTGTCTCTCTCTTTCTCACTTGTTGTGTAGAAGATGTTCATTTGCCTCACAGTTGTCTCTCAGGAGGAATTGCTCTAAAGATAGGTGAACATTCAAGATGTTCTTGAGTGGGAGCATGCTCAGATTTGCCTAAGCCACCATCTTGAACCTACCTCCCACAAAGTGCTTTGATATTCCATAGTGATTTTTAATTTTTAACCAAGACTTCCCCTATTGTATATAGCTTTAAAGGTATGCTTAAATTCTTACTTGTACAATCTATTTGCCTCACTTTTATGACACATTTGACTGTCAATGAACAATAAATGTAATCAATACTTGCTGTGAATTTCTACAAAATTTCCTTGATACATATTATGTCCTGAAAGTTTTATTAGCTAGGACAATACCTAGTTCAAGGGATTCAGAATTATTCTTCATGTACAAATCCTGCTGGTGGCAGGATTAGATGAAGAGAGCAATATACATCTTAGCTGCATTTGGTGTACACATATACTCAAGGTTTGGAAACAGATCACAAACCTGGGTATAGTCATAGTGATTATATCTGTGACATATTAAGAATGTTTTTCTAAAACAGCCCATAAGCAGAATCAAGTGATTTCAAGCCTTTTTTTTTTTTTTTTTCTATTTCCTGGTCCTGTCTCTGCCCTCCACCTGCCTTACTATCCCAGGTTACTTAAGGATTGGTTTCTACTATGTATATTTCAATTTTCAGTGTTCTTTTTCATCTGCCTTTTTTGTTTTTGTTTTTTTAATCTACAATTTCTCACTCTTAGGATGTGTTTAGTATTGGAAATTTGGCATTTTGTTTTTAAATGTATGGTAGACTTTATTTTTCACCTGAAAATTAAGTGGAATGTCCAGAGATTTTCCATGTCCCATCTGCCCCCACAAAGACACAGCCTTCTGAGTGGGGTAATATTTAAAAGGGCATTGGGGTTAGTTTCTGTTGTCATTCTTACACTGTTTCAAAGGAAGCTCCATCTTCATGGCCAACCATTGACTGAAGCTGGAAAAGGGGGCCTGATACAGGAAATATTCAACTTGTTCATAAAGCTGTAATGCTTTATTCTGTAAATTATTTCTTAGGATGGTGGTGGAGCCACATGAGGTAATTTTGTTTGGTGAGAACTGGCTTCACTCTCCTCATTACTGTAAAACCTTCGAATAATGCTGATAAACATTTTATTCCCCCAAATTCATACAGAGCCTCCTCCCAGGCCTCAACCCTAATGAACACATTGTAATATTTGGTCTCATGACTGTTCAGCTTTTTTAAATGCACTCACAGTGGTTTAAAATTGTCCATTTTTATTAGTTTGTCATTGCTATTTGAGAAGGGAAATAAGGTGCTCTTCCATGTCTAGTCAGTTTCTGGAATTATTAAGGAATAAAATAATGTCTGAGTGAAGGGTCCGATGAGGGTGGTTAACTTTTTATATGTTAGCAGATGGTCTTCTCTCAGTGTGACCCTGAATCAAAAGAGGGCCCAGGAACTATCGGTTACACTGCATTAGGTCCTGTTTGGATTAATTACCTTCAGAGAATGCCTTAGAGTCAACTTAAAATTAGTACAAAATACCTTATAGACCAGCTCTCTCCTGGGCAGTTAGGGCACTTAACTCTCAAAGTTCTGAAATAAAAAGAGAGAGAAGCTGGTTTGAAGACAACTAGCATTCATCTGTTGATAGCAATTGTTACACTAATTCACCATTTGTGAAGACAGCAGCCCCAGAACCCTGAGGAACAGTTGTTCTGCCTCTTATGAACCTTAGGCCTACTTGATGTGAGGTGATCAGTGTTCATTGTGAATACAGTGTGTAGTCATCAGAACAGTAGTGTTTATTAATCACCTCTTTATACCTAGTCTGAATTTTTACTTCAATTTGTGCGATAGGTAAGGTACAGTATGGCATAGAGGTAGTTTGTGATCCAGGTGGCTTGGAAAACAGGCTGACAGGCACATGAGTAGGATTAAGTCAGAAGGACAGGGACACAGAAAAAATCATTCAGCCATGACTGGTGTAGCTCAGTTGGTTGGGCATCGTCCCTCAAAGTGAAAGGTTGCCAGTTTGATTCCTGGTCCAGGCACTTGTCTGGGTTGTGAGTTTGGTCCCCAGTCAGAGTGCATATAAGAGGCAACCAATTGGTGTTTCTCTCTCATGAGGTGTTCCTCTCTTTCTCCCTCCCTTCCCCTCTCTTCGCCCATTGTCCTTTACAAGATTACAAAGGGTCCTAATATTTGAGAGGGGGGGGATAGTTAATTTTTACGAACCAGGGGTATGGACTTGGGGGGGATTGCTGGGGGAGGGGGGTGCTGGGTGGAGGGGAACAAGGGGGAGAAAATTGGAACTGTTGTAACAATGTAATCAATAAAAAACATTAAAAAAAAAGAACAAGAAAAATAAAAAATAAAAAATAAAAATAAATAAGTAAAATATTTTTTTAAAGAATCATTCAGAAGTATTTGGTTTGACACTGGACATTTTTGTGCTGGATATTGTTCTAGGATTTACATCTTAATGATAGTTGTACTACAATTTAAC
Source organism: Furipterus horrens (assembly GCF_987537825.1). Lineage (NCBI taxonomy): Eukaryota > Metazoa > Chordata > Mammalia > Chiroptera > Furipteridae > Furipterus > Furipterus horrens. The sequence goes on along the minus strand of NW_028327175.1, from coordinate 151,796,722 downwards.
ATTTGTTCTAGGTTCTGTGATAAATCCTTTATACATGACTTACCTCATTTAATCCTCAAACCAATAAAGCACACATTTCTTTTTCTGTGTTTATAGGTGAGAAAACAATCTCAGAGAGGTTTTTCTGTAGTCTGGGGTCACATAGCTAAGGTGTGTGTAGTAGAGTTAGAATTCAAATCACACAGCTAGGATGTAGTAGAGTTAGAATTCAAATCAATACCTTTGATTCCAAATATGATTTTGAGTTATAAAAGATGATCTTCAAATTCTATAGAACTGATTTTTCCAGGAAATGTGATAACATAAGTTTATTATTTTTCTCTTATTTCCTCCAAGTTGATTGACTATATTTCATCCTAATAAAGTCAGTCTCTGGGAAGAAGAAAAAATATGTCCAAGTTTGGGCTGTTATAATGAACTATCCTAAACTGGGTGACTTATAAACAACAAACATTTATTTCTCACACTTCTGGAGGCTGAAAGTCTGAGTTCAGAGTGCCAGCATAGTTGCGTTTTGCTGGGACTCTCTTTCAGGTCTCAGACTACCAACTTGTCATGGTATCCTCGCATGGCAGAACATGAGGTAGTTAGGTCTCTAGCCTCTTCTTATAAGGGCACTAATCCCATTTATGAGAGCTCCACCCTCATGACCTAATTACCTCCCAAAGATGCCACCTCAGAATGCCATCACATTGGAGATTAGATTCAATATATGAATGGGTAGGGGACACAACCAAACAATAATAATACATTTAACTAGGATGACTATACCGATGGATTGCCTGGGGCAAACTGTTTACATCCGTTGTCCTGATGTGCTTGTTGATAGCACTCCCTTTCACTTTCAATAGTGTCCCAGTTTTGACAACAGATTATAGTCACCCTCAGTTCTGCCAGAACAGATCTGAGGAGAACAGAATGGTAGGTTTGGAGTCCCTGAGAAGATGGCTAGCCATCTGCCTTGCTTTCCCATGGACCACCTGCTCCACCTACGTCAGTTATCTTTAGAGGAATAGCAACTTTTGGGTTTGGACTGTCTTGAGTCTAGGTATTATGCCCTGCAGATCAATGAATTCTCAGGTGGCATTTCCTCGCACTTCTGTATCTAACTATCTTGGTTCTCTCTTCTGATTTTCTTGGCAATCAGCCTCTGGCAGTGTCAAAACTTTCCATTCAGAACTTAAAGCCCATCAGCCATTGACCCGTCAAGGGCACTAATCAAATGCATTGGTCAGAAAAACTTGAAATAATAGCTCTTCTAACAAACACCATATTCTTATGGACCCAATAAGATGCTTAAGTAAAATTGCCAAGAATTCAACTTTGTATGACTGTTAATGACTCATGCATAAGTAGATCTGGAAATTCATAGAATAAACAGATACTCTTACTAGGCTTCACAGACAAGTAGAATTAGCAGTCTTCAAACTTTTGCTTTGCCTATAAGAAAAAGAGTATGAGAATCCAAGTAATTTTTTAAATTTAACTTTCACTTCATCCCATATTTTAACTCAAAATTAATAAAATAGTAAATAATCTATACTATTAATATTATATTTCCTTATGTTGCTATTGTTTTTCAAAGAAATTTTGCATCTATTTATTTGATCCTCTAATGCTTCTGTGATTAAAGTAGGGCGGTAAATGTATTTGTTTTATTGAGGAGGCACTTGAGCTAGGGAGAGGCTAAGTGACTTCTCTCAGTTCCAAGTAAAGCCAATGCCAAAACCAGCAAGTGTCCTCCCAAACCAAGGCTCTTCCATACAACCAAAGTAAGTCTTGACTGTCCATTTCCATTTCATCAGCATGTTAACTCACAAGCTTAAAAATCATGCTCACATTGATTATACTCAACTTTGGAGTGAGGGCACGCATCCTTTGCTGTTTGGACTGGTTATCCCTTTTTCCCTTCACATCCCCGTCTTTCCCTCGGTTCAACATTTCATTACATAGGTCTCTTTCACCTCCTCTCTCACTTTATCCTAGTGTTTTAGAGAAGCAGGTAGAAATAAAGGCTGCTTGGAAAAGGGAAAAAGCACCTGAAGTTTCAATGTTTACAACTGAGTCAATGATTGTCAATTAGTTGGATTTGATAGACCACGAAGATTCAGGATCATAACTTCAAAACCACATGACTTCATATTTGAAGATGGGGGCCCTGTGATCTCATTAACTTTTGGCACTGGAATTATAGACAGATTTTAATACTGAACTTCTGGACTGCCAAATGAATCATTGTTAAGTTGTTAATATTATCCAGTAAAACATGTAGAAGTCTTCACATAAAGAGTAGTGCTTGTTTCTGGGGGTTGATTAGGAATTGGTATTGGATTGCTTTTCTCACAACATGGAAGACAAGTTAGAACGTGTTCTCCTTTCAGGCAGGGAAAACTCCCTATTAGAGTTTCTCCTTTGCTTGTGCGTATTTAGTGCAAGCAGATGTGGTTTCCAAAATGTCACAGCCCATTCTGTGACCATGGAAACTAGGTTGGAAACCACCCAACTCTTCCTATTGATGTAGAAGGGAGAGAATATTATTGATTTATTCAGGGAAACTCAGTGTGTCTCATTTCCAGGCCCTTCTTAAGTCATAGGATGTGATTTCAGTGCCGATGGAGTTTCTGGAAACAAGTGTCACATGACATTGCCAGTAAGTACATGTTCTCAGGGTCATTCTTACAACTTTGGTGCCACTGGAAATGATGTCACAGCATGGCGATGAGACAATTAAATCACTTAAAAGTTAACTGTGAGAAGCAAGGAAACTAGGGAGCATCCTACTTGGGAATGTTTAAGATAAATTGTTTCTTAAGGCTCATGTGTCTTGGTACTGAGCCACGAAAGCAAGCCTCAATACCCTGGAAATGATGAGTTGTGTCTACAGAAGCTAACCATATTTCACAGGAATGCTGAGCACGGAGTTAAGGAATAGCTTCACACTCAGAATTTGATAGAACTGTGCTCCTCATGCTTGGTTGTGTTACAGACAGCCTCATTGTTTTAACTTCATTTTTCAATATGCCTGTTTAATTCAGTAATGGTCCAAACAGGATTTTGAGGGACTTTATAAACAGCTATCAGGAGTTCACTGCCTAGGCTTACTACACGAACATGCGATTCAGTTAGCCATTTAGAATTGGGCTTTGGAGGAAACAAAGCAGGTGGAGATGTAGCTGGTTGCTGCTGGTGGGGGACTCTGGCTGTGGAGAGGATATACTAGTGCTGGTTGCCTTCTGAACTGAGTGCTGGCTGCCAACAAGAAAAACAAGGGTGCCCAGAGGAGTCGAGGCCTAAGATCCTCACCAGTAATCAATTTGTCTGACTGCTTATGCAAAATTATGCAAATATGTTCTTTCCAGAAAGAATTTGGTGATGCTAACCTATTCTATGCACTTGTGCAAGGTCTTTGTTTTCATCTGGCTCTACATCTAAGCCACCAACGAACTTGGTGACCTTGGAAAAATCGCTTTGCTTCTCTGGGCATGAAGATTGGATGCCATTAGTCTTTTTCCACTCTTTTCCCTTTATTAACCCATGAACCCTTTTAAAATCATTAAATTTTCATTCCCATGCTGCTTTTTGTTTTAAATCACAAAATGCCCATGGTGAGTACAATCAGAAGAGTATCGTATTGAGTATATTATTTTTAAAAGATGTTTGACAGACTCGATTCTAATATGCCATTTCTTTCACTTCCCACATCTGAATTCCAGAGGTTTCTGAGGGCTCTAAAACCTTACATTTTATGTCATAAGATGTAGTGATACAAAAGTGCTTTTATATAACAACCCTGTGGTTTTCTTTTATCTCTGTGGTTTTGTGAGCAAGACTGTCAGGAAAGCTCACCTTATTGTTTACTTTATTCTGAGTATGAACTACCCTAGACTTTCCCATCAGATGTCCACAGATGTGCAGGTCAGGGTCTGAAGGTGTCTGTCTGTCTCCTTCTCAGTTCCTTTCAGTAGTTAATTCATTCCAAAAAGAGATGTTTAGTGGTGCCTTCTTTGATGATCGAATTGCTTACTTGATTTAGATGAAGCATTTTGTTGACTTGATTGCCTACATTGGAATGTTGGGCATAGATAGTGCCCTGCTGGTGAGTTATTTTCAGAACAACCTTTATCAAATGCTCTGTTAGTTTTCCATGAGTTAACACATTTTTTAATCAGTATTTTGCCAGCCTGGCTGTATGAAATGTTAAGAGCTTGACAAAAACACAGCGTCAGATTTAACCCTCTCCTTTTTTACAATGAGAAAACTGAGGCTCCAAATTCACTACAATTGAATAGTCTCTATTATTTTGCTTTAAACTGTGGCTTCTCCCTTAATCTGGTTATATGACACCTATAGCTTTTCACAGGTGCTTTTCCCATCAGCTGTTCTTTACATATCAGCTCCTTTCATAAAGGTAGAACTTGGGTGACCTAATTAAAGATGTTGACTTTTGCTTTGCTTAAAGCTTCTAAAGCTATAAATAAATAATGGTGGGAAGTTGCCTGATGGCCTTTCAGTTGAAATAGTAATCTCTTGGATTGATGGAGTTTCTTTCTTACAAGAGCTAAAAGCACTCTGACATATTATCACATTTATCGTCAACATCCTTGTGGAACTGTGCGGACAGATTTGATCATCTTGATGATTCAACAAAACTCTGAACAAGGCTTTAGTAAATGACCCACTATGTATCCTGCCCATAAGATAACCTTAAATTGTTAGAATTAAAACATTTTTTAAGTACAGTCTTGTCTTTTGACTAGCTGTCATAATAAGATATACCTTATTATGTATACCTTATCAAGAGGCTTTGTATGGTCATGAAATTGTGAAAAGTAGAAGACAGTAATGTCACAACTGGAGGTAGCAGCTTAGTATGGGACACAAAAGCTGTGGGGGCGAGTAGAATGGGATCTAGAATTCTGCTAAAGCATGGTGACGGGAGAGAAGAAAACTAGGTCTACGACAGGTAGCAAGGCATCTGTGACAAAAAGGGTTTTGTTGGTCACCCTGGAAGCAGGAAGCAAAGGGAGACCAGGTGGAAGGGTAGAGAATGTGTTGGCTGCCAGATTTAAAATACAAATCAACTAAAGAGAAAGAAAATTAATTTTAAATGGGTATGCATTTGCATACCACTTCAAGCTTTTTCAAATGATTTTTACTTTGCTAGATAATCTCTAAGATTTGTTCAGTCTAACAAAAGAATCTGCTTTTAGTATTTTTTATTCTTTTCTCCTTCTCACAGAGCTGAAAGAGAGATAAGGTGACTAGAATTGTACCCATTTTGACAGATGGGAAAACTGAGGCCCAGAGAACACAAGGGGGGTTCTCAAGGTCACGCAGTCAGTGATAAAGACTAAACAAACCTGATATCTCCTGATACTCTGCTAACTCACATTCTTTATTCTGTTTTTCTCTTCTTCCTCTCTTGTTATCTTTAAGCCTATTTGAACTGAAGCCAAAGACCCAGTGTTGTTTTTGTTTTTGTGGCTTTTGGTGACTCATGGTCAGTCATTTCCTTGTATGTCAGAGGGGCCCACATTAACTTTATTAATCTTTTATAACCCTAGTGCTATGCATATTTTAACCAAGGCAACTGCTTGCATCAGGAACAATAACTTAAATTCACAGAGTACAACTCTGTTGTTAGGGTTGATTATTTAAGCAAGGGCTTCAGCCAAGATTAAAGGCATGTGGGGAAGAACACAAAGTTGAATGAGCATAGCCCTCAGAGGTGAAATAAAAAGTGGAACCCTTCCTACTTACTAAGGACCACAACTGCTGGAAGAAATGTATTATTTAAATATATAGAACTTGAAAGTAGAGGTCAAAGGGGAAACAGAGTCACTACATATTATGATATTACTCCCGATACTTACTGTATGGTGTTATCAGTGTAGTACTGGCCTCCATGCTCTTTTCTTAATCTCGGTTATTCTCCTCAGAACTCAGATCCATCTTTCCTGCACCACCAGAGGTGTTGGTCTAAAACATGAGTCTATGTCATTTACCTTCAGTGGCTCCCAGTTTGCCTAAAGGAACAACCCAGCGTTCCTAGCTGCATACACAAAGACCCGATCACTTAGCCCCCACCCAGCCCTCCAGCTTCCTGCCCAGGTCACCACTCACCTACTTTGAAAGGTAGTGCCACCTCACTTGTCTTTCCACAACCCCTTGTGAAATGCCACCCTTTCCTACCTTTAATTCTCCTATTCTCACTTCCAGGATAGCTTTCATCTCTATTATTAATGTAAACCATGACAACTATGACTCATCCTTCAAGATTCAGCTCAGGTCCTATCACCTCTGAAATGTCAGTCCTGAACTGCATCTCTTTCCCACCTCTAGCTGGCATAAGGGCTCCTCTTTCAGGGTCATACATATGCCTTTTGTGCACAGTATTCTGTAATTGAAATGATACACTGAATAAATTGAAATAATAAACATCTTTAAATGTCCTTGTTTAGCATGGGTTATCACTGTGTTACTATCTGTAATTCCTGTAACTACGTCATACTTGGCATGTTGAAAACTATCAGGAAAGGCTTATTGAATAGAATCAATGAACCTGTAAGAGAAGTATTATCTAGGTTTTTCATATGATAAACTCATTTTCAAAGTGAGTCAATAGCTTCCCCAAGAGGTACAACTAGGAAATGGGGGTGCTAACTGCTATACTACACTGTGTACCAAACTTCTGCTTTAATTTCTGTTTCACTAAATTGTAAGGGCAGAATTTAAGGTTTCCAAGTAATGGTAATTTTTTACCTTCTGCCCTAAAGTCCAGAATATTAATAAAGTAGATGTTCAATAACGTTCAATGGAACTGACTTGAGTTCTTACACTCCTTTTTATTACTTTTATTTTGGAGGCGGGGCCCATTTCTACCTTTGAATATATACTGAAGTCACTATTTAAACTATTTAAAAGCCAACAGATATTCAAAAAAGACTTGTTTTCCCCCTAAAATTAGTTTTCTAAATCCTCTTATTGGTGACTGTCATCTCTCTCCCAGTGACTCTGAATATAACGAGTGACCATATAATTGATCACACTTTGGAGAATAAAAGGGAGTGCTGCTAATAATTAATCAAAAGAACAGATGGTACTAGAGCTGTACTTTGTGTGTTCACCCTAAATATATTGAATCACACAGAGGAAAGACTTAATCCAGTACTTTTGACTAAGCTTGTTATTCAGACTTCTGTTGTCTTGAGTTGCTGAAATGTAGAAAAACTAGAGTAGTCCACGACACCTTCTCAAAATTTCTAGGAGAAATCTGGGATGGCCAAGGAAGGAATATAAATTTGCTAATATGAGGGAGGGACCCAATAAAACTAGATGAATTATCTTCTGGAGGGCCAGCCCCTTATAGTACAGGCTTCCCTGCTAGGTGAGGGTTCTAGGAACCCAACTGTATCCGTGTACCAGCTGGTATTGTTGTGAGAGGCTGGGTTCAGCTTCAGTAAATTGCTTTTGAAGACTCTTTTTCAACACCTTTGCCCATTTTGTGATGGAGATTTATGATTGTACATGCCACACTGCACTGAGTTTTTAGCAGTTTTTGACCAAAAACAGCATGACCCCCATGCCTCACCTTTCCTATTCACCCCATCTCACCCCAAGCAACTTTTTTTGTTTCCCATGAAGAAAGTTCTCAAAGGGAAATGCTTTGCTGATGTGGAAAAGGTGAAACAAAAAGATGGCAGAAGCACTAAAAAGGTATCAAAATTTACAAGTTCAAGAACTGCTTTGAGCAGTGGAAAAAACATCTCAATATAGGTGTATTGCATCAGATGGAGAGTACTTTGAAGGTGACTGAAGTTTATACACCTAAGAATAAATACACAAATTTTTATAAATAAATTCTGCATTTTTGGAATCCTCCCTTGTATTAATCTGCTCGCAGATTATTTTAAGTTTATTTTTCTTTAAAACCACCATCAGAGGTACCATATTTTTCGCTCCATAAGACACACTTGTTTTTCCCAAAAAGTGGGGAGTGGGGATGTCTGTGCATCTTGAGCAAATATCACATCACAGACCATGATGTGTATTACCTGACCTGTCAGTGGTGGTAACAGCTATTAGAAGAGGAAGCAGTGGGCCCACTCAAAACCCCAGAGGATGTTTAAATGTCCCACTTTACTGCTGAATCTCAGGGCATCTGGTCAGTATGAAGATAACTAAGAAAGTGGTATCAATGATTGTGAGCAACTGAGCTCCATAAATTCTGACACTGACCATGATGAATTCTTGGGGTTCCCAGGAAACTAGAAGAGTGCTTGAACCTTAAAGTCTCTCCTCATCTGTTAATGACAGTGATGATGGTTCTTAATACTGCTTTGACTGCTATTCACTTTAGATGATTGAAATATTATTCTGTTATATTTTATTAAATATTTTAGTACACCATTTGGCTCAGAATATTTTTTGCTTGTTTTCCTCCTCTACACCTAGGTGTGTCTTATGGTCAGGTGTGTCTTATAGTGTGAAAGATATGGTAATTGTTATGAAAGGATGGTAGGAAAGTTGTGTGCAACCAGTGCTATAGAACTCTAGTATACTATAAGCCTTTCACAGGAATATTGCCAAATTTGAATCATCGTGTACATTGTATATTCTGGGTCTTCACACCATTGCCAAAATTCCTAGCTGATGACATCCTGACTGGTGTCAATGGGTTATGAAATGCTTTGGACAATAGGGACCAATGGACCCTTGGTTAAGTGAGAAAATGTTTGGCAACGTGAAGCCATTAGCAAGATAGTGCTTTTCCTGGGATATATAAAAACTTCAGTTTGTTGGTACGGATGAGATCAAGGCAGGTGTCTCCAAATAGTCACTTTGGCCTGAAGTGTGTACACATGAAGATTGGAACAAGCACAGACACTATTATTGCCACTGTAAACTAATATACTACTACAGTTTGATTACTAGAAGTCTGGTAATAAAGTACCAGAGTGTTCTGTGGAAACAAAGACTGAGAAGCATTACAACAGAATACGAATTCCATTCTGCTCTATGCCAGCTTGTATTAAGATTTTTTTCTTTTTACTTGGAGACAGCTGTAAACCCCCCCCCCCCATTTCTCTTATGTGCAGATACTTGAAATGGAAATAGACCACAACCAAGTATTTTGAACTCAACTAAATTTATCTTCTTTAGTTCTTTTCTTGACCTACAAATATATTTAGAACATATATCTGGGAGACTTTCACTATGTTGGTTTTCATCAGGACTAATACTACCTCCCTAGATGTCTTCAGGAATTGTTAGGAGGTATTTTGATTGTCACTTTGGCTGGAGGAGGCACCACTTGCATTAGTAGTAGCTGGAGGTCAGGGATAGTAATAACCCTTTATTCTTCAATGCACAGCATTATTCTGTATGATAAAGAATTATCTTTCCCCAAATGTCAGTATAGTACCTCTGTAGGATGCCTTGGAGAGCATATACTCTGATTTGGATAGCATGTAATGTTTTCTCCTTATGTATGAAAGGTGAAACAAAGCCTTTGGGTTTTAAAGTTATGGAAAGTAACTCCTGAATGAGCTTTTTATTTGGCCATCAGCATGTTCCCTAAATTAATTGAAGCCTGCAGGTTTTAAATATAGACCTGATTTATGCAGCTGGATTACAATGACCAAATTTGAATTTTGGTACAAACGCTGTGTTTACAATGTAAGAGTGCGGTTAGATTTTTAACAATATATTTTAAAAGTCTGTTGTGATAACTTGAGCCTGTTCAGCACACTCCTCAAATGCCTGTCTGCTCTACATAAAGAGCTAGGGTTTCCCTTAGCTTGCTCCTTAGAGCGTGGGCTTGTGAGGAGGGTGAGGTTATAGAACCATGTCACTGTCATGTCTGTGGAAACCGCCTTGTAGAAGTGCACGTCCTCTGCTCACTGCCCCTTGCTTGATTCCCCTTTAGAAATCAAGACTGGATTTCTCCAATCACACAGGACAGTACATGGTGCAGATGTGTCCTCCTCATTCTCTGTAACTTTCACTGTGGTTGCATGAAGTGCTGAGAAGTTGTAACCTTTTTTAAGTGTAGGATTCTGTGGCATTGAGACCCTTGAATAACTGGGATTGAACTGCTTGGGTCCACTTATATATGGATTTTTTTTTTCAACTGAACCACACGGTTCAAACCCACATTATTGAAGGGTCAACTGGCAGTTGGTAATGTGTGCACTTGGAGGTGCAGATGTAAGTTATGCGCAGATTTTCAACTCTGCTGGCTGTAGTTGCCCCTAAACCCCATGTTGTTCAAGAGTCAGCTGTATATTACATATGTTGTATAACTATCTCCACTGTCTCTTTCCCAAACCCTTGTATCATGCCAAACATAAACTCTGTACCTATTGCGCAATAACACCCCTGGTAATTTATAATCTGCTTTGGCTTTATGAATCTGCCTAATTTAGATATTTTATGTAAATAAAATCATACTGTCTTTATGGATCTGCGTTATTTCACTGAACATAATGTTTCCAGGATTTATCCATGTGGTAGCATGAATCAGAATTGTATTCCTTTTTATGGCAGAATAGTATTTCATTGCATGCCTATTCCATGGTTTGTTTACCCATTCATCTGTTGATGGACACGTGGGTTGTTTTCACCTTTTGGCGATTGTGAAGAATGCTGCAGTGAACATTTCACATAGTAGTATCTGTTTAAACCCGTTTTCACTTTTTTTGCAAATGCTTTTTTTTTTAATTTATTTTTAATTACAGTTAACATTCAGTATTATATTAGTTTCAGGTGGATAGCGTAGTTGTTAGACATTTATACAACTTACAAAGTTCTTCTGGGTATATACCTAGTAGTGGAATTGCTGGGTTGTAGATAATGCTATGTTTAACTTTTTGAGGAACCACCATACTATAACCTTTCATTCCCTTTTGGGAAAGGGATCATCTCCTCTTCTCCCCAAGTCTGGAAATGGCCAGATGCATTATTAAAACTTGTTATGGTTTTATTTGTACCTCAGAATCTGTATCATATGTGCAAACCATGCTTATTCAGGAGACAAAAGAAAGTAGATAACAGTTCATTCTGATCCAGATTAATTAAGGCACAATATTATAGTGGAAATATTCTCTTCATATTCATTGCTTTATGAAACATCTACTTTGTCTGTTCTTGGTGGAATTTCACTGAATTCATTCAATAACCTAACCAGTAACTGTACCTATAGCTGTACCATCCATACTCCAAAGAGAAAAGATGGTGGGAATAAAACGGGGATTGTTTACTTTCTCCTAATACATGTTCATAAAGCTCCTTCTCTCTTCACTCTCTTCATTCTGAGGGCAAACTTTTTTCACCCAGGCTCCTGACATAAATCATATCTTGAACATGGTGTTTTACCAGTAAAGAGCTGGTGAATAGTACAAGTGATTTGTATAGCATTTTGTTCTGTCTCTAAGTAGCCTCACATGGACATTTAATAAGTTGGGTGATAAAATATGCCTCTGTGGTACTCAGAGAAAGGAAACACCACTCTGGGTGACTGTCCTGGACGGCTCTTTAGGTCTCCCCTGTGGTACATGAGCTGAGTTGCGCTGCTGCCTGCAGCGCCCACCATCAGGAGCAGCCAGTACAACATTTTGCTAAATAGTGTCAAGGTAGACATGTTAGTCAGAGATTGTCCATGTGAGATGTTTGGTTTTTATTAGTGAGAGGTCATTGATCGATTTACTATCTCTGAGAATGCAATCCTAATGGACAAGCAAAAGTAATGGCTGTTCGAAGATATATGCTAAAATGTATAGAGAAAAGAAAGACAAGACTCCAAGAGGTTAGATGTAACAAGATCACTTCCACAGATGAACATTGGCGTTATTATACTGTGTTCTGATATTGTGATCTTACTGAGGTCTACTGCCTGTGAAAGAGTGGTCTTCTCAGAAGGTGGGTGTTACTTCCAGGAGTCTGTTTCCTTTTTTAAAAAATGATGTACGTAAATCAGAAATCAGAAGGCAGGCTTTGGTAGGCAAGAGAAAGGTCTTTGTGTACCCCTATATACATGATACAGGTCAAGAGGGCACCCAACATACCGATGTCAACCCTCCCTCTGCTTCTGACATTCTTTTGTCCTTTTTTTTTTTTTTTTAATTCTCACCAGAGGACATGCTTATTGATTTTAGAGAAAGGGGAAGGGAGAGAGAGAGGGAAGGAAAGAAACATCAGTGTGAGAGAGAAACATCAACTGGTTGCCTCTCACATGCTCCCTGACGGGGAATATGTACATGCCCTGACCTGACCGGGAATTGAACCTGGGACTTCTAAGTTTACAGGACAACACTCCAACCAACTGAGCCACACCAGCCAGGCCTCCCTTGTCTTTAGTGATGTCTTATTTTAGCAAAAGTGAACTGAGCCCACAGGAGAAATGTGAAGCTAGTGACAGAGAGAGTAGGGTGCATGGAGATTTTCTCAGCCAAGCCTGGACACATGTGCACTTAATGAGTTTCCTGGAAGACTTGGGAGTAAGCCCAGGTCTACTGACTTCCTACCAGTTCCCATGGCTTTGGCTACCTACACTTATAACTGTGAGAGTTGGAAGAAGAGGCCTTTGACATCATTATAAAGTCATCCCTCATTTTATACATGAGGAAAATGAGTTATGTGCCATGTCCAAGTTCACATTTCAAGGGAATGATTGAGGTGGTGCTGAACTGAAGTTTTCAAACTCCTGGGTCAGTGCTTTTTCTTTGAAATGTATCTCTTTTCAAAGGATGTGTTTTTAGAGCTTGTGGGACATTTATAAATGTTTCCAAAACTTTAACCTTCATTTGAGAACACAGATGTTTATATCTAGTAGATTGAATTCACACATTAGCTCTTTGAAATAATCAAATTGAGAATTTTTACTTTAATCCAAAACTTTTACTCCATTCTTTCAAATTAAAAACAATGAGAATTCTTTTCCCTTCATACTGGTTATAAACACAGGTCTAACATTTTTACCTTTAAAAGATTTAATAATAATATAGATTTAGAGCCCGGGTTTTAATCCATTTAAGAAAATGAAAACTTTTGAATCTCAGAGTACTTCATACCTCTGAAAAGGGCACCCTAAATAAAGAGGACTAAAATAATTTAAGTTCTCTGAAAATTGCTATTCATAGTTGCTTGTACAACTCAGAACACCCATGTAAAGTTGAACATCAAATGAATGACAGTGATTCTCTGTTGTGTAAGTATATGCCATACACTGTTTGGGATGTACTTATACTAAAAAATTCTTATTTGCTTATCTGATATTCAAATTTAACTGGGATCCTGTATGTTATTTTCTAAATCTGGCAGACTTATTTCCATTATAGTTTTTAACAGTATTGTTATATTTTTGGATTTTCTTATATTTATATCATCAACAGTTAAGGGGCTAGGCATTACAAAATCAATAACACGTCTTCAAGGATGTTAGAGCAGATCTGAACAGAACATGTATACTGTGCTAGTGCAGCTATGAGAGCAGAGATGGAGTGCGCAGTCAACCAGGTGGCGCAAGGAGGGAAGGCGTCTGCAGTGAATGATACCTGGGTTCAGGGTTAACTGATGAGAGAAAGAAAGTTAACCATGTGATGAGACACGCGAAGGATGTTCCAGGCAGAACAGGCAATGGAAAGAGTGAAAGGTAAGACATATGAATCAGCATGATGTGTGTTTGATGCAAGTGTCAAAGAATGGGGAGAGCTTTAAGCTCAGTCAGAATTACACCCTAGCCTGAGCTTTTGATGTGAGTTAGACAGTACATTTCAGGAGGATGGTCATGGAGGTAACACAATCAGCTTGAAGGCTCCTATGGTAACTCTCTCATCCCAGAAATGATGGGTCACAACTATGGCTGTGAGAATTCAAGAAGGAACGGACTGATTTGCAAATTTGGTAATTTGAAACCAATTTTGCAGAGGTAAAGATCACCAGTCCTTGCTTTTTAGTTAGATGTAAGCCCTACAAATAGCAGCTGATAACTAAGCAAGTGTTTTCACTTTAGGCTAAAAGAATTGTATTTGTTGTAAACATGTACAATTTTTAAAAGACCCTTTCCATTGTAATTAACAAATGTGTTAGTTTTCTTTCTGGTGATTGTCTTGATAGTTTATGTAACGTGAATGCCTTTTTACCAGGAAGCTGAAAGTGGTCTGTGGGTATTCAAGAAAAGGACACAGGTATTCATTTTCTTAACATCCCTTCCCTAAAGTTCTATATGAGGGGAAATATCTATTTTATTTCTGTTGGTTCTTGTTGTGTCATCATACACCTGCCATTCTGTCCTCTTCCAATATGACAGCTTACGTGAACTTCTATGGTTTTCATCCCCTCTTTCTACATGGTGCTGACCACTTCATAGGTGGCATATAAATATATTCATACATTGTTCATATTCATATATATGTTTTTCTGGACCCATTGTTCAGTTACAGAGTCTGTCATGTAATGCCTGCTTAGACATCTGTTTTTTAGTTCAAAACTATCATATGAAACACCCAGCCTATACAGAATTCCCCTGTCCCTTGGAACCAGGTCTGCACTGTCAAACTAGCTGAACAATCATATCCCTTCCTATATGTTTTTGTACCAGGCTTCAGACCCTGGCCAGGTATTCGACTTTTCTCCCCTGGCCACAGTGAAGTTGCTCTTTCTTAAACCACTTGACTCTTAGCCTAGGGATTCATTTTTCTTCAACACACCTTTCAGAACTTTTATGTCTAATATCTTTCCCCTGGAACCCACTTTTCCCTCTGTATATGCGTGTTCCTTAGAGAGCTTGCCATTCAACTCTAGTCAGTGAATACAGTTCTTTCGAGTCTGCTGTTTGCTGCAAGGTGTCCTACATCAAATCCCGCTGCCTCCTCTAGAGATCTTCCCCCTTCCGCTTCTCAGATAACCTTTCTTTACCCCCATCTACTTCTCTTCATAACTACTCTCTTAATCTCAGACAACAGTCTATTGTCAGGGCTCTTTTCTCTCAAAAACTATTTAAGTCAACTTTATTATGATATAATTTATGTACATGTCAAAATATCCTGTTTTAAGTGGAAGGCTTATAAGTTGTGACAAATGAGGATCCACATAGCCACCAGTGAAATGAAGATATAGAACATTACTGCCCAGCAGAACTTTCTGTGACAATAAAAAATGTCCTATTCTGTGATGTCCAACACAGTAGCTACTAGTCAGCCACATGCTGCTATTTAGCATTTGAATTGTGGATAGTACAGCTGATAACATGAACTTTTAATTTGTTTATTTTTAAAAAATTTAATGACTTGAAATACCCACCAATGGCTACTATGTTGTGCAGCCCAGACATAGAAATTCTCCATCGCACCTAAATTTTCCTAATTCCTCTTCCCAGTCAATCCTCCCTGCCCCCATCCCTACTCACCAGGTACCACTGATACTAGTTTTTTTTTTTACTCTAAAACTTCATATAAATTGAGTTATAGTGCTCATTCTCTTTTATGTCTAGCTTTTAAAGACAACTTTGTTGATTGGGAATTCATATACCACACAATGCATACAGTTAAAATGTATAATTCAGTGGTTTTTAGTATATTCACAGATACATATGTGTGGCTTCTTTCACTCAATGTGATGTTTTTAAGATTTATCCATGTAATTACATGTAATATTAGTTTGTTTCCATCTGTTTTCGATCTTAATATAAACTAAAATATAAACTATATCCAGGATAAATGAACAGGATTCATGAATCAGAAAGAACTCTGTTCAGTGCTCCTATTGCTCATTGAAATCCTTACTGAGGGGCTATTATCTTTGCTGCTTGGGTGAAGTATGAGGGCAAGCCCATGACTTGTTTTGGTCACTGTCACATAACAAAAGGCCTCTAGTTATGCTATCTCATCTAGAAATTAACAGGTTCATTCAACTATAATAATTTTAAAACTCAAAACTTTATTGAAAGTTAAAGCTTTTTTCCTCTTTCTGCTCAAGCCTGATTGGAAGCTCCTGGCAGGGGGCAGGAGTGTGGGTTCTGTTCCTACTTTCTCATTGTACATCCATCCTCCCTCCCCCAGCTACCTAATCTAGCTCATGGCCACTCTGGGGTTGCGGCAGGTAGAGAAGAAGGACAGGGATGACTACTGATGTACTCTGGCATTGGTTCCTTCTAGCTGTCTTGGAGGAGTGGAAAGGTTCTTATCTTTGTGTTTTGCAGATGATCAAAGCTGCCTGTGTTGTAGTTTTTAGGAGCCCCCCTCTGAAAACATTCATATCTGCCCTTGCCATGACACAGGCTGGCCACTGGTATTTTCTCCCTTAGTTTCTGGAATACTGCAGGCAGGATGCTCCTTCCAGAAGTGCTTTGGGCTGGATTTTTGGTAGCTCCAAACTGACTGTTTTCAACCCAAGGGCCCACAGATGATCACAAGAAGTACCTGGGCACTCTAGCTTTGCTGCAGGTGGGACAGGGCATTGTAGGCAGGTGCCAGTGCAACCTGGTCTTTCTTGCCCCTGGCTGCTGTCTTCAGTCAGTTGCCACAGCCTCTTCCATGGAGGCAGTCTGTCTGCTCCTGGAACTCTAGAAGATCTACAAAGAAATTCCTTGTTTCTGTTGTGCAGTCACTGTGGGTGAGTGGGTGGGGATTACTCAGTATACTGACATTTTCGAAGAATTCCTCTCTAATCTTTAACTGTCTGCCCTCAGCCTTTCTAACCTCTGTTACAATCTGGAGGTGATGAGTAAAGCAAGGTCATAAAACTGGCTTCCAAGACACTTACTTTGCAAATGCTGCTTAGGCGTCTAGTACCTCACTCTGAAAGGTGGAGGTGGTTACCACTGATTCCTTATTCCTCAGCCAAAAGAAAGATGGAAGCAGTCTCATTTTAACATCCTGTTAGATATAAACAATTTAGATGCTTACTATTTTTTCCCAGCATTACAGCATTAGCCTTCCTCCAGTAGCCCATCACATGGAGGAGAGAAGCTATATTGCTAGTCAATCTCCAAAGCCCATTTCTTCAAGAAGCTTCCTTCCCTCATCTCCAAAGGAGATCTCCATCAGCTCCTTGTTTGTACCACCTTTTCTTTTTGTAATTACTTATAAGATCTTGTCTTTTACTATAGTTATTTGTGTATATGCCTTGTGTTTTGTTGAATTGCACTGAAGATCGATCTCTGTTATATAAATAACCTTGTACATACATTTCTGAGAAATGCTCATGGATTTGTGTGTTCCCTTGATGTTCTGCAGTCTCCACAGGAGAACGAGGAGTGCATCTCATAGCTGAGAAAACAAAGAGGCTACAGTTCGGTGCCCCTGCCCAGCAGGGTCAGGTTTAGGGACTTGCTGAGAACAGGAGTGAATCTTTTGAGTAGAACCAGTCTTTTGCAGGCATGTTTTACATGAAGAACATAAATCCTGCTAAATTAAAATGCCATAGTTTCTGTGCTGTGTGAATAATAAAAACCATGTTTTTTCAAATTCAAAATGTTTTAAAAAGTGGGGTAAAATAATAGGGTCTACATGATAATGTCAATAATCTTTGTGCTCAGTTTTATTATGAATTACATAGCACTTGAGTGTGTCTTAATTAATTAAATACTTGTTAAGTACTCTGCATAATTCTCAAGAAAAACATTTCCAACTCCTTTTCTTTTCTGAAATAAAATTACATACTTATTTTACTTTGCAGAATCTTCTAGATTTCCCAAATGTTAAAATGATATTTGATAGCAAACAATGTTGCTTTAGAATTCAAGTAAGAGGTCTTATAAATTCTTATGTTGCTACCAAAGCAAAGAGAAATTATGTAGTAACTTTCCTGGGAGCTACATGTGAAGCTTGTCAGTGTAATAATGATTTTATCTATCATCTTTTCAAAACTTATTCTGTAGCACTTAACCTGAGGCACTTGGCCTGGAAGTATCCCAGGTACTAACATACAGCAACATGGTAACCACCTCTTTCACATGTCATGAATTCTCTTGTGTACTTTGTGGCATAAAATCAGAAGAGGAAATAGACTTCTTTTATGAACTCAACATCCCTTTTAGTAAATTGGCCAAAATAAAGTCTTCATTCCAGGACATGAAACTTTAATGAGAAATAAGTAGATGGACTGCTACAATCCCATTTTACAAAAAGGCTGAAGATTAGTATCACAGAAGGGTGATAATTTTTTTGTACTTCACAGTTGAGTTCTGTAAACTCAGATTTTACTATTCTACAGATTGGAGGGAAAGATTATTGAGTAGACTTCATGGATGATTCACCCTTTTATTGATTCATAAATTTTTTTCAATTTTTTTAAGTCTCTGTTATGTACAAGAGATTGTGCTGGGTGGGAATGAAAAGATAAGTGAGATATGGAATCTGCTTTCAAGTGACTTTAGAGAGAGGTAAGATATGCATATGAAAATAATTTTAAGTATGAAGTTTATTTTTAGAGAGGTAATATCAATCAATTAAATATTTATTGCACATATTCTCTGTGCTGGGTACAATAATTAGCAATGGCGATACTGTAGTGAGAAAGACACAGTATCAGCTCTCAGGGAGCTGTGATAGCTCCTCACCCTTCCCAGTAGCTGGGTAGTAACTGACAGTGTGATTTCTAACACGTGTAGTTTATCTACCTAGTGGCTATGGCCATCTCCCCAAATGCTTCCAGATAGCAGCCAATGAGATGTAATCCTCTCACACACCGCTCACCAGTGTCATGTTAGGGCTCTTCTATCTCTCGGCTCTTCTATGGTGCTCAGAAGCCTTTTGTAGATTCAAAAGTAGCTTCTTCAAGAAAAATTGTAAGACCCCTTGTAAGTAAATTGCATACAGCTGAAATTAATTGCTCTGGCTCTTGTAGTCTGTATTTTTTTAAATCACATACTTACAGGACAGCACTTACTGATATAAGTGTTTTACAAATATTAACTCATATTATCTCTATAAAAACACCATGAGTAGTTTCTTCTGTTCTTCTGTATCCTCATTTCCACACTTAGGAAGTGTGGAAACCAAGGCACATGGTGGTTAGGTGTCTTGTCTGAGGTCATTATCCTAATAAGCGGCATCTCCGGGATTCAGACCAGACACCCTGACTCAAGAGTCTGGGCCTATCTCTAAGACTCAGTGGTGCTTCCCTCATGCCCCACCCCCACACGCCAGTTTTACTGACATATAATTGCCATAAAACTTTGTATTAGTTTAAGGTGTACAACATAATGACTTGGCGTATGTATGCATTGCAAAATGATTGCCGTGGTAAGTTTACTTAGCATACATCACCTCACATAGTTGCAATTTTCTTTCTCATGATGAGAACTTTCACCAGCCGCTCTTTTAGCCACTTTCACTTCTTCATTCATTTGTGTTCAGGATTCCCAAAGTTGCTCAGGTTGACACACAGGTGCCCCACCCCAACTTGGGGTTGGTACTCTCCCAAGTGCCTCCCCTCCTGGGTGTCGTAGACAGTTGAAACTTTAGGTCAGGAGTTGAGAAGAGGAGTCTGGGCTGTGAGTCATCTAATGCAGGTGATATCTGAAGCTATGAATGTGGTGAGATAGTCTAGGCAGGGACTGCAGAGTGAAAAGAAGAGCTGGCCCGGGATGCACACTTGAGGGACTTTGTTGTTCAACAGGAAAGCAAGCTGGTCTGCAAAGGAGACAGGGAAGGAGCCAAACATTTTTTTTTTTTTGCAGAAGCTACTTCCTAAGCTTAAGTTTGTTAAAAAAAACAACCAACCAATGGAAAGTAAATCTATCAAAGCCATCCTATATTACTCTTTTATTTGATCACTAGAGAACTTTGTTTTTTAAATGAGTAACGTGCAAGTAGACCGATATTCTCTACAATGTGAGGCATGAGGGATGTTTGCACTAAGTGCATTTCAAAAAGGAGCCACTCATACCAATTGGTGAGAAACATAAAAATAATACTGTCATTTTCTCTTGGTCTTTCTAGAATTTAAAAAGTTGGTATTTGGGAAGTTTCGTTAATCAAATTTTCAACAATGCAAAACAAGGCTGCATGGCTATAGTAGCGAAAGGAGACTTTAAAAAATTAAAATAAAAAAATAGGGAGAAATCATCTGCAACCTTCACTGCAGCAGCCGCTATGCCTATAGTCTCAGAGAAATGGAATTTAAACCCAGCTGGCAACTTGCAGTTGGGATTTGCCTTTCTTCCTAGATACGTTGACATCACTGCCTGCTTAATGAGGACAATAGTGTCAGGCAGAAGCTACATAATAATAGCATTGCTCCATGCCTGTTTGTTTTCTGAACTCCTTACTATTGTTAATTAGTTAATGCACCCAGTGTTACTAGCTGATTTCAGAAGTACATCTGAGAAGGTGAAGCCTTCACTCAGAATGATCTGAGTTAGTGTAAAAGCCTGCTTAGTGGAAAGGAAGAAAGAGAAGAAACCCCAGCTATGGAGGAATGCTCCAACATCAGGCCTCAGTGACTGATGTCTATTACTCAAATGCACAAGGAGGAAATACCTTTTCAGACTACACATCATTCTCTAATGGAGTTTATAGCTTGATGCTTTCTTTCATTTTTAGTCACTCCTCTAGAGTCATTATTTCTTGCAAAAGTGACAGAAATCATGAGCAGCATAGCTGTTTGTTCAAGTATAATGGCATAGTTCAAAGTGGGAAAGAGAGGCAGCCCCTGATTCTGTTGCCTTCTGCAGATTAATTCTAGAGAATCGAGGAATAAAGCGAGAGAACATGACATAAGGGTGTGCTGGAAAACGAGTTGTTTAAACAGATGGTGGTGGGGGTTGAGGGTAGGAATCAGCAAAAGTCATTGATCCTCCACTATGTACAGAGCAGTGCAGGAGGTAGCGGGGGACGGTCACAGGGAGTGAGCCTCCTGCTTCAGTCCTGACACATTCAGGACAAACATACTGGAAAAGGAAGGGCAGAGCAACAGAAACACATTAAACAACTCCTATTAAATATATATTCACCATATTTATTAAAAGTCTCCATAATGCTAGATCTGTGCTAGATAGTGGCTCTGCCAATATGCAATGCACCACATTTTATCCATTTGAGTATTGATGGACATTTAGGCTGTCTCCAGATTTTAGTCATTATGAATAAATCTGCTGTGAACATTCTTACACAAGTCTTTGTGGACATATACTTTTTTAACCCCTTGTGTAAACATCTGGAAGTGGATTTGTTGGGTCATAGCATAGTTATATAAGAAACTGCCAAAGAAGTTGCAGTTTCACAACTCGAATAACAACAGAGTTCTATTTGTCTTACATTCTTGCCAACATTTGATGGTGGTGTCAGTCTTTTTAACTTTAACATTTCTAATAGATGATAGTGGCGTCTCATGATGGATTAAATTTGTATTTCCCTAGTGACAATAAGATGAGCAACTTTGTATGTGTTGGCCATTTGTAAGTTAAAAGTTGAACTATGTATAGTATATAGTGTAAAGTGAGGATAGACGTTCTTTATCTATATGGATATGCATGCAGTTCTGCACAATTTGTTTATAAGACTCTTGCTTCCCTATTGAATTGCTTTGTGCCTTTA
Source organism: Furipterus horrens (assembly GCF_987537825.1). Classification (NCBI taxonomy): domain Eukaryota; kingdom Metazoa; phylum Chordata; class Mammalia; order Chiroptera; family Furipteridae; genus Furipterus; species Furipterus horrens. Next base: position 151,775,183 of record NW_028327175.1, on the reverse strand, counting down.
TTGTAAATAAATCAAAGATGTAAGTGTAGATATACTTCTGTTCCATTGATCTACGAGGTGTGTCTAGAAGGTATCCAGTCATGTAATATGAAAAATAGAGACATTTATTGAAGAAGATACAAGATACATTGTACATAGGACAATGACATCTCAGTCCCCTCCAAAGTAGACACTTTGGGACCTCACATAGTTCTCCCAGTCTCCATCAGCTGCCCCATTGTAGTTTCCTGGATCTCATCCATGGTCTGTAATCTCTTTCCTTTCAAAGGTGATTTTAATTTTGGGAAAAGCCAGAGCCACAGCACCAAATCTGGTCTGTAGGGGGTCTGAGTCACCTGGGTGATTTGGTGTTTCTCAAAAAAAAACTGCACAAGGTGTGATGCATGAGTGGGCATGTTGTCATGATGAAGCTGCCAATCACCAGTTGCCCATAGCTGAGGCCTTCTGAGTCATCCGAGTAGTTTCCATGGAGGAATGTTCGAGCTTAATTCAAAATTCGATGTAGATGTGTTGCTCTACCTGCTCAGTCATTTTGAACATGAAGGCCACACAGTACAAATGCTCATTCAACAGCATCTACCTCCCCCACTGACTAGTCCAGTGAAGTTGTTGTTCAGGCATGCTTGTTCCAGTCCACTCTCCTTGGCTGCCAGGTTACATCCATGTCACACAAACCATTCTCATTATATTAACAATGGCTGGACTTTTTCCAGACATACCTCATATTTGTCTATCTTGACACTTAGTACCATACTCTCTTGATTATTGTGGTTTTATAGCAAATCTTAAATTCAGTTAGTATAAGTCTTCCAATTTTTTTTCAAGATTTCTTTGGATACTCTTCATTGTTTACATTCTCATACAAATTTAATAATAAACTTGTCTATTTAAAAAAAAAATTAGTGGCATTATGATTGGGATTTCATTGAATCCAAAGACCTGAGTAAAACTGACATTTTTACAATATTGGGATTTCCAATCCATGAATGTGGTCTGTCTGTAAGTTTATTTAGGTCTTTGTTAATTTCTGTCAGCAATGACTTGTTGTTTACAGTGTGGAGGTCTTGCGTGTCTTTCATCAAATTTATTTCTAAGTATCTTATGGGTTTTGTTTCTTTCAAAGTAGATTTTCTAAATATTATTTTTTCAATTGCTTGCACCCAGGATATAAAATACAGTCGTTGTTTTTTGTATATTGATCTTTATCCTGAAACCAAGCTAAGTTCACTTAGTTCTAGGAGTTTTGTAAATTTCTTAGGATTTTATTTATTTTATTTTATTTTATTTTTTTAAAGAAAGTGCATTTTATTGATTATGTTGTTACAGTATGTAGTCCAATATTTTTGTCCCTTTGCTTCCCTCTGCCCAGTACCCCCTTCCCTCCAGCAATTCCCCCAACCTTAGTTCATGTCCATGGGTCATGCATATAAGTTTTTTGACTTCACCCTTTCCTATATTATTCTTAACATACCCCTGTCTATTTTCTTCCTACCAATTATGCTTCTTAATCCCTGCACCATTTCCTCATTTCTCCCCCTTCCCCTCCCAGCTGATAACCCTCCAAATGATCCCTATATCTGCAACTCTGTTCCTATTCTGGTTGTTAGCTTAGTTTGATTTTGTTTTTATTTTTTAGATTCAGTTGTTGATAGTGGTGAGTTTGTTGTCATTTTAATGTTCATAATTTTGATCTTCCTTTTCTTAAGTAATCCCCTTTGACATTTCATATAATAATGACTTGGTGATGATGAACTCCTTTAGCTTTATCTTGTCTGGGAAGCACTTTATCTGCCCTTCCATTCTAAATAATAGCTTTGCTGGACAGAGTAATCTTGGTTGTAAGTCCTTGCTTTTCATCACCCTGAATACTTCTTGCCAGCCCCTTCTTGCCTGCAAAGTTTGGCATTTTAATTATGATATGTCTTGGCGTGGTCCTCCTTGGGTGTAGCTTGTTTGAGACTCTGTGCTTCCTGGATTGTATGTCTATTTCCTTTGCTAAATTTGGGGAGTTTTCCTTCATTATTTTCTTATATAAGTTTTCAATTTCTTGCTCTTCTTCTTCTCCTTCTGGCACCCCTATGGTTCAGATGTTGGTATGTTTAAAGTTGTTCCAGAGGTTCCTAAATCTTTCCTCGTTTTTAAAAATTCTTGTTTCCTCATTCTGTACTGGTTGGCTGTTTATTTCTTCCTTATGTTCCAAATCATTGATTTGAACCCTGGTTTCCTTCCCTTCACCATTGGTTTTGTGTGGATTTTCCTTCATTTCATTTGGCATAGCCTTCACTTCTTCCCTTATGCATTTGTTGTACTTAAGCACATCTATCGAATCTGTGAGCTATCTCCTCATCACTTACTTCTCCCACTGGAACCTTGATCTGTTCCCCCTTTTGGGCCATACTTCTCTGTCTCCTCATCTGACAGGCTCCTGTGTTTGTTTGCCTGTGTCTTAGGTAAGCTGTCGCTCCTGTGACATTGTAAGGGGCAGAGCCTTAGGTATTTGTCAATAGAGGGTGACCAGTTTCACCACGTTGTGGTGCTGTGTGTGGGGGGGAGGGGTCCGAGAGGGAACAATGCTGCCTGCTCAGCACTGGCCCCTTTTCCAGGCACCTCTCCCACTTCCATATGGGACTGGCGCCTCTCTAGCTGTTGCCCTGCTGTTGTTCCCAGAGTGGGTGGGTCTGCGGACGTTCTAGGACTATAGGGCCCCTTTAAACATGTGGACTCTGCTGAGAGGCTGGCAGTTTCTTCCTCTGCCCCAACCCCCACTGGTTTGCACAGTGAAAAGCAATGAGGCTTTATTTTCCCCGGCACTGGGACCGTGAGCTGTGAGGTCTGGTCTGGTGCTGGGAGCGCTACCCAGGTGTCCCTCCCGACTTTTAAAAACATATGACTGTGCTTTCTGCTGGCCTGCTGCTGCCATCACCACACCGAATCCTCTCTGCCCTGGCTCCGCCCCTCCTACCTGTCTGGATGAGTATTTCTTCTTTATATCTTTGTTGGACTTCCATGCAGCTTAGTTTTCTGGAACTTCTGGTTGTCTCTAGTTTTGAGGTAGTTGTATTCCTTCTTAGTTGTGGAGGGAGACGCTGCAGCGTGCTATCTAGGCCTCCATCTTCCTCCTTAGGATTTTAAATGTGAACAATCATGTCATCTGTGAAAAGAATCAATTTTACTCTTCCTTCCAACATTTGTGATTTTTTCTTTTCTATGTCTTGATACACTGGCTAAGATTTTCTATATAATGTTGAGTTAAAAGTGATGAGTGGGCAACTTACTTTGTTCTTACTCATAGTAGGAAGGTATTCACCATTATGTATAATAGTTCTTGTAGTCCTTTTGTAGACATTTTAAAATAAGATTGAGACAATTTCCTTCTATTTCTAATTTAGTGAGGTTTTTTCTTTTTAATATCATGAGTGGGTTGAATTTTGTCAAATTCGGTGAGTTCTTTTTAATATAAAGGGGTTAAATTTTGTCAGTTGAATTGTCTGCATCTGTTAAAACAATCATATGGAATTTTTTGTTTATTGTGATCATTGTCTTCATTGATTTTTTAAAATTTAAATGTTAAACCATGTTTGCCTTCTTGGGATAATTCTCATTCTATTGCTAATGTTTTCCAAAGCATTTTTGCATCTTATCTTAATGCAAGAGATCATTCTATATTTTTTGTTATTAATTTCTTTGGTAGGTTTTGGTATTAAGTAATGCTGTTCTCATAAAATGAGTTGAAGTGTCCCTACTTCCTCTATTTTCTAAGAGAGTTAGTGTAATATTGTTATTTCCTTCCTAAATTTTTGATAGAACTTACCAGTGAAACAAAACAGCATGAAGTATCCCTTGTGGGATGGTTTTGTGATTTTAATTAGAAAAACAAGACAAAATATAGGCTCTTAAGATTTTTATTTTCATCTTGTGCCATTTTTAGTAAGTTGCATTTTTCAGAAATTTGCTTCATCTGCATTTTCAATTTATTGGCATAAATTCATGTATAATATTAACTTATCTTTTTAACATCTGTAGGTTTTGTAATGATAGTCCCTCTTTTATCCCTAGTATATTTCATTTGTATTATCTTTTCTATATCATTTGTTACTTGTACTGCATAGCAAACCATCCCAAACATAGTGATTAAAATAATAACACTTATTTAGCTGTGGGTAAGCCATTGGGCTGAGAGCAGCTAGGCATTTCTAGGGTCCAGGCAGGTTCACACAGGGATCTCTGGTCAGCTGCCAGTCTGCTAGGGGCTCTGCTTCTGAGATTATGGATGGCTGTTCGCTGAAGCAATGGGGATAATGAGTCACATGTCTCTTACCATCTATCAGGCTAACCCAGGCTTGTTCACATGGTGGCTCAGCAGTGCTCCTAGAGAGAATAAAAGTGTGCAAATCCTCTTGAGATCTAGACTTAGGACTAGCACAGAATTATTATTTTCCTTATTCTTTAGACCAAAGTATGTCATAAGAACAACCCACATTTACAGGTTGGAAAAATAGATTCCACCACCAATTCCAAATGAGTGTGTTGTGGGGCAAGGTAGAATTAACACTATTTTTGAAATCCACCACATATTAAGGCACACTATTGTAGACCCATCATCATGAGTTGGTAATTTTGTGTAATTCTGGTTTTATTAATATTATGATACAATCTTCTTCATGCCTCTATCTAGACTTCTAAAAACATTAAGTTTTTTTGTGTGTCTCATCAAAAGCAATACCATTTCTCCCATTAATACTTAGAAAGATTTTGACTGTTTATATGCTTTTGTTTGGTATCTTCACAACCCCAAACTGGTAAAGAAAAAATCAAGGTTTGTTTTCTTTTGTTTGTTTTTGTTTTTTAGTTTCTGTTTTTTCGTCTGTTATACTTGTAAGAATTCAAACTGTGACACTGTAAATATTATCATGAATCTATTGACATTGAGCTTAAGCAATTTGGTTCTTAAGTAATTATCAGCTATGGATAAATTGTAGGTAAAATGAATGATAAGCAATTTACCTTGGTATAGGTAATATATTTCCTCTAGGTTTCTCATCCTGTTTGTCAATAGAGCAATTTTGGGGCACAGAAAATATAGATTTGGGAGTGGGATAAAAGAAATGCAGTTTAATTTTACCAGTCCTTGGGATATATTTAAGCCTAATCATTAAGTAAACTTGGTTTCACTTTTTGGGAAATATACCTCTAGAAATTTACCCTTAGTTATGGTTATATGAACTCATCTGGTGATGAGTAGTTATTCATTGTTTCGCTCATGAAAACTTTGGAGGTAATTAAATGTATCATAGAAGGGTATTGGTTTAAAATTTATAGTTTATTTATTATATGGAATATTATCTAACTATTTAAAGGCTATAAAAGAGTGTTTACTGACCCAAATGGATGTTCATTATATGTAGTTAGTATATAATTTAAAAGCAGATTGTGATGCTACCAATATGGTTATATTTTTGGTAAAATAGTTACATACAGTGTGTGTATGCATGAAGAAAGCTTGGAGGAATACACAACAAAAATGTTAATGATGGTTATTTCTGAATGGTGGCAATATGATTTTTTTTCTAGTTGACATAACATTGTATTACTTTTAAGGATACAACATAATGCTTTGCTATGTGTATATATTGCAAATGATTGCTACAATAAATTTTGTTAACATCTATCACTTTTCATCATTATAATTTTTTTCTTGTGATGAGAACTTCTAAGATCTACTGTCTTAGCAACTTTCAAATAAACAATTAAGTACTGTTAACTGTAGTCACCATGCTATACATTATGTACACATGACTTATTTATCTTACAACTGGAAGTTTGTACCTTTGGATCACCTTTATCCATTTCACCTACCCTGACAAACACCGATCTGTTTTCTATTTCTATGAATTTGGTTTATTTTTTATTCTTTTAGATTCTGTATATAAGTGATGTCTTACAGTACTTGACTTTCTCTAACTTAACTCAGCATAATTCCCTCACAGTTCACCCATGTTGTCACAAATGGCAGGAATCCCTTCTCTTTTTTATTAATGGCTGAATAACATTCCAGTGTGTATATACCACATTTTCTTTATCCCTTTATCTGTTGATGGGTACATAGGTTATTTCCATGTCTTGACTATTGTACATTAAATAATGCTGCAATCAACATGGGGTTTTAGTTTGCTTGTTTTTACACAATGATTTTGTTTCCTTCAAATATATGCACAGAAGTGGAATTGCTAGCCCATATGATATTTTGAAGGAACCACCATACTTTTTCAATAGTGACTGTACCGATCTACATTCCTACCACAAGTGCACAAGGGTTCCCTTCCATCCACATCATTGCCAATACTTGTTATTCTTATCTTTTTGACACAAGCCATTCGAACAGGTGTGAGGTAATGGCAATATGATTTTTATTTTCATCTTTTTAATCCATGACACAGGAAAAATAAATAAAAATTACTTTTTTAATAGAAAAATTTATTATATATCATTACAGATAAACAAAATTGTTCTCAAATCACAGACAGCACACATACTGCAATGAGGCTGCATTTCAAAGTAAAAATTACTTTTTAAAAAGCCCTACACAGTCACAATTTTTAGAATTATTTGTGTTTTTATTGTTACTTTTTAAATAATGAGAGGTATCAAGCTTTATAAAATCTGAGTTACCTAAAACTCAAGATGATCTCTTTATAAAAGGACTGGTTTTATTGCAATTCTAATAGAAGATGGCTTCATGAAATTCAGTAGTTACTTTGGAAATTTTGTTATTGCTGTTAATATTCACAAGTATTTATAAAGACTGAGGAAATTCTTTTCTAATAAACATCAGGTTATTATTTTTAAAAGTCACCATTATAGTAAAGAGCTTACAAAAAAAAGTTTATGAGACTTGTAAAACTATTGGTTGAAAGCAGAATTAGCATTCTTATTTTTATAACTTGAGTATCCATAGGTTCTGGAGTCTTTAAAAAATAGGTTGGCTGGAAAATTATTGTTAAAAATAGACACAGGTATTGCATCTGTGTTAGACTGCTAGCCAGGATTCTATGCTTTTCTTGCCAGTATAACTGATGAGTTCACTAACTGGGTAACTTACATGCCTGTAGTTAAGTGGTGTTTCTGTTTAGTTAATCCCAGAGTTATCTTTATTGTCACTCATGGAATATAGAATTTGACCAAATTTTACTAGATTTCAGTACTATGGCTGTAGAACCAATGATGTATTTGAAGTGTTGATGTATATTTTATTCTCTTTGAATAGACAGTTTAGGCCAGCTTTCATCTAAGAAATGGTTAATGTAGTTTGCAATCTATAATGCACAAGCATGTCTACAAGGTCATTAAAACTTTGGGACCCAAATTAAATTAAATTTAAATTAAATATACACTGGAGAGAATTTTTAAAGTGGGGCAAAATATTGTAAAATCACCACAACTGCAGAATAGATCACTGTTTTAATGTGTTATTGATTAATTTGCTTGACTTCCTGCAGGTGGGCACAAAACATGGCTGGGTGTGCGGAGCTGGGTGCATGGTTTGCTTCTGGGGTGGGAGGAAGTAGTGGGGAAGATTCAGCACACCTCAGTGGCTATAGCAGCCCCATGCCTGCAGCACTGTGATACAGGCAGCTTTTTTCATGTCAACACCTGCTCATTAGGAACAGGACCAAGACTCCCAAAGAGCTCTCAGATGGCCCAAATTTTGTATCCCTGCCAATCTGCACTAGAATTTAATAACAACCTTGAGGTGAAACTTGGGCCTTTCCTCATTGCTAATCCTTAAAACCATCTGGCCTTTCCCTTTCTCTGAATAGCAGTTTAGTGTATGTATGGGGGCTGGGGAGGGGGCGGGTGATGGAGATGGGGACAGGAGGAGGGGAGAAAACTGATCTTACATCTGAAGGACAATCCACCGCCTTCAGAGCAGATAGAGTTTCTTTTAGGTCAGAGGCCTAAGCTTGTTCTTTCCATACTTCTCCATCTTTAATTGCCAGGTAATTGTTTGAAATTTGCAGCATTCATTAACTATTGACAAGTCTCCAAGTTAAGTTCTTTTAATAGAATCATGCTCAAAGGAAGCGTGTGAGTCTGTTATCATGATTCAGATAGTTTTTAGAAAGGTTATGCATTTTTCTCTTAAATTTTACATTAGGTTTAGCACAGTATTAGAAAACTGGGAGATACCCCATAAATATCTTTTTATGTACTCCTGTGCCTTGCTCTACAAAGGAACTGAAGTAATTGAGTAGGATATATGTGGAGTATAATAGTAAATTAAAATATAAAGCAAGAATTTGTGTCCTGCCCTGACCTTAGGGGAGGAAATAGAACTCAGTGAACTAGATGTTCAATACATTGCAGAGAGGAGATCAGGATTATGGTCTTGTTGGAGACTCACTCCAGAACAGGTGCCCATTCAATAAAATGGCATATGGAATCAGCTGTACTACTTAAAATTGTTTTTACTCACTCTCACTCTACTGACCACTTGTTGAGGTTAAGTGTCTTAAATACATGTGTTGGACTCTGCTACTTTAATAAAGTACCAAATAAATATTTGTTATTGAGTGACTTAATAAATTCAAATTGACTTACACAGTATAAAAAATGTGCATAGTAACATGTCTTTGCATCACTCAGATAAGTTAGGTTCAAATACAAAGGACAGTTTTCTATGGGTATTAGGTAAATACACATTTATGCATGTGTATACTCACATGTATGCATACACATGCACATGCGTATACATGTACATATATAAACATAAATATTCCAGGCGTCAGTAAGGTTTTGACCCTACTGTCCATATGTTCTTTCTGAGACCCTCAGAACAGTATGTCATTAACCATGTGATGCCTTAAAAGAGGGGTCAGCAGACTATGGCCCTTGGGGTCGAATGCAGCGCTCACGCGCGCGCGCGTACGTGCCTGTGTGTGTGTGTGTGTGTGTGTGTGTGTGTAGCTTGCAAACTAAGAAAGTCATTACTTTCACGTGGTTGAAAACAAATCAAAAGAAGAAGAATATTTGAGGGTATGAAACTTATATGGAATTCTAACTTCAGTATCCATAAAGATTTGTTGGATCATAGTTGTGTCCATTCCTTTATGTTCTCTGGCTGCTTTTAGCCTACAACAGCAATGCTGGGTGTTGAGTAGGTGCCACAAAGATCTAGCCAGCAGAGCCCTAAATGTTTGCGTTCTGGCCCTTTGCAAAAATGTTTACTGACGCCTACTTTAGAACATACAAAAAAATGAGTAGGATGAAATCTCCCTGAATCAAACCATACTTCACAGCATTTGAAAAGATATTCCCCTCTCCCTGCCCTTTTGGAAAAAAAGAAATTGGAAAAGAATAAAAAAATTGTTCTCAACTTTTATCTTTTTTAAAGGGCCTCATGGCTTTTTTCCCCAAAACATGCCCTTATTTTCCAAAACAAGATATTTTGAATATTCAAACTTTACTGCCTTTTCTGATTATATCTTGACAGGATAGTATAGAAAGCTAAGTAAAATGGAATTTAATTGGTCTTATTTACAGTTGGCCTTGTGAAGCAAGGTGGATGAAAACATCTACGAAGACATGAGTATAGCATAGGTAGGAAGAAGAGAATTTCTAAATGCACTTGGGAACCCTAAGTGCCAGTCTGTGTGGCATTCAACCCCCGCCTGATAATGCCTTGGGTTTATATGTACTGTTTTTGTTATTTATAATGATCACATTGTTTCATAAATGTTTGTTATTGAAACATATTGGTAAGAAGCATGCAATGTTATTTCAGTTTCATAAAAGGAAGGGGCTATAAATTCTGCAAGCAGCTCTTTTTATGGCTGTAAGTCAGAGCCAAATCCAAGGAAATAGAACGATTCTTTTTTGTGTGTCAAACATAAGTCTCTGCTTGGTTAATATGGTCCCCAATATATTACCCGAGTTTGGGTTTGAATATTTGACTGATTTACTTCATAGCATTCAGCATAGTGTTTAGTTGCTATCCAATCCTAGGCTGCTGTAATATTACTTCATGCACCAACCTAATTAGGTACTTCATTTTCTAAAACTAAGAACCTTTGCTTTCTTTTGTGCTCCACTCCATCCCTCATATACAGGGTGAGCAAGTGATCACTGAGTAGGCCCACAGTTTCCTCAATCTTCAATTCCTTTCCTTCATAACTTTGACAATCAGCTGCCTCTTCGAAGAAATATTTTGAAGGTCAACTTAACTTTCCTTATAGCTTGATCAGAACACACCAGCTGAAGAATACATAAGTCAATGATTGCATTCTTACTATAATTATATTTTGCCAGCACAGTGTGTATGCTTGGAGAGAGACTTTGGAAATCCTTTCCTTTTACAGATGTGGAACTAGGGAACCAGGAAGGTAAGAGAGTTCTCTAAGGTCTTATAGCCACTGGTAACAAAGTTGGGATAAAACCTGTTTTCCCTTACTTGTTGGATCCCGTTATCATTCCTTTGGGGCACATAAAGTATGATTATTATATAAAAATAATGAGCATTTAGTGACATATCAAGAAGATTTTAGTTCATGGAATATGTCATACAGTATTCCCTCACTTACCATGGGTATTACATTCTAGATCCTCCCACGATAGGTGAAAATCCACAGAGTAGGAACCTTACATTTATTTTAGTATTTATATATATTTTAAGGCTTTATAATACCTTCCCACACACTTATAAACCATTCCCAGTCCCTTATTAACCTTTCCCTCTCCCTTATTAACCTTTTCTACACTTTTATAAACACTACTTATGTTCTTAAACCTACGTAACTTTAACAACATACGTATACAGTACCGCAAAATCCCACAATATAGCAAAAAATCCATGATAAGTAATTAAATATAATATTTTTAAAAATCCCACAATATAGTGAGGCTGTGATAAGTGAACCGCAATATAGGAAGGACTACTGTATTTGGTATGAAATGAGACTTAACCACCGCAAGATATATAGGTAAATTTATTCCATTACGTTATAAAAGGTAATAGAAGTTGTAATTAACCAGATAGTATAGCAGCCCCAACTTTTTGAAACCAGGGACTGGTTTAGTGGAAGACAATCTTTCCATGGATCAGGGAATGGGGGGTGGTTCTGGGATGGCTCAAGTGCATTACATTCAAGCTCAGCTCCTGCTGTGTGGCCTGGTTCCTAACAGCCCTGGCCTGGTACTGGTCCACAGCCCAAAGTTTGGGGACCTCTGGTAGGAAATAAGTGATACAAAAGTATACCTATTGTTTATATTTGACAATAAATACATTTGAATTTAGCACATTGCTCGAGAACCACTTACATTCACTGTCAGCCACTGCAGTCAGTGTCTTGGTTTAAAGGCCTATTTTGGTTGAATTACTACCATAATAGAATGGAAAGCTCAACTCAGCTGGCTTGTCAGTACCTTGATTTACTTTTCTTGGAAAATCTAAAACTGGAAAGAAGCAACATCCATGAACAATTGTTCTCCATCTAGTTACTTTTCATTCAGTCATACTGCTGTATTTCCTTCCTAACACTTGTTACTATCTGAAATTATTGTCTTTACTTAATCTGTTCACTTATTTACTTCCCCTGGTTTCTACTGAGCAGATTGGGAGCTGCAGAAAGTGGGGTTTTGTCTGTCTTACTCACCACTGTGTCACCAGCACCTATCATAGTGCTTGGGCCATAAAAGGAATTCCGTATTATCTGTTCAATGTGTGAGCAGTTGACCAGGTGGACTACATTATAAGGGGGTGAATTGTGAAATTGTAAATTCTGTAGGTGGAGACAAAAGACTGTGTACCTGACCTAGAAACATTATTCTGAGTGCTGGCCATTTCATTCTATTTCACCCTTATATGCTCCTGCCCCTGCTTCCCTAAGCACCTGTACACGTGTTGTAATTGTTGGTTTACTTGTCCTTCTGTCCACTGGGTTACTTGAAGCCAGGGACCAAGTCTTATGTCCTAGGGGCTGACCATGGTGAACAACAGTGTGATGGAGTGAGTCCATAAGTGCATGAATGCTGCTTGCACAAGTGCCTGGGAACATACCATCTTTTTGTGCTTCACCTCTTCCAATAGGAAGCAGAATGACCGACTACTAAATGGCTTCTAATGCTTGTTTGGAGAATTATCTGCCCTCAGGAAGATAATTTGTGTCTCTTTTGTTAATATAAGCTGTTTATATAGATTAGCACTGCCCAACAGAAATGTAACGCGAGCCACACATATTTCAAATTCTAATAGCCACATTTAAAAAGCTTTTTAAAAAGTGAAATTAATTTTAGTATATTTTGTTTAACTGAATGTATCCAAAATATTCTCATTCTAACATGAGTTAGTATATAAAATTATTACTGAGCTATTTTACATTGAATTTTTTCATACTAAGTCTTGAAATTCAGTGTGTGTTTTATATCTTAATTGAGATGCTAAGTTGTCATGGGAAATACCTGATCTGTATTTTATAAAATTTAATTTTGAAAAAAATAGATTCACAAATCCAAATTGTTCCAAATACACTTTAATGTGCTTTCGTATCTCAACTGAGCCTGTCTTTAAATTTAAAATTTTAAACTAAACAAAATTAAAAATTTAGTTCTGCAGCCACACTAAGTCAACATTTCGGCAATGGCTGGTAGCTACTGAATTGACCAGCACAGATTATACACTCTTCTTAAATAAACCTTCCCTATATATTTTTCCTTATTTCCAAATACCCACAGCCTTCTATCACCTCAGATTACAGCAATGTGGTATCGACCAAGACTTAACCTTCGAAGCCATGTGGCCCGGCTCCCTCTTTCTATAGGAACAGGAGCCCAGAGAAGAGGTGTCTTGTCCAGTACGTTTCATTTGCCCACCACTTTTGATGAACACTTTGCTCCCAGTGCTAGGCATGACCTTTCTAGGCATGACTTTTGGGGAACAGGCAGGACAGGGATGTGCCTTCAGAGGTCTTCCATGTATGGTGAAGAATCCCACTTCTTTCTGCTGGCCAGCATAGGTGTGATAGAGAGACCTGCAGGAAGCCAGCCCATGTGTCTGCCCCAGGTGCACCTGTGAGGTCACAGAAGCAGCTGGCAGCCTGGGGCCAGCTGGCTCTCCAGGGCCGAGGTCAGGCCAGTTAGTTAGACAGACATCCTGCTCCAGGAATGGAGAGCAGACCAAGTGCTTAGACAGATGGAACAGAGGCCAGTGCTTATTTATCCAAAGGTGCCACCCGGCAAGGAATGTGGAAAGTACCACCAGTCTATCAGTCACAGCCCTTTTTTTTTTTTCTTTTAGGACTTCATATATTGCATGAAGGTGAAGAATAATATGGGACTATAGATTGAGAATTTCCCAGGGTGCTTTTTTTTTTTTTTTGTCATTTGTAACCATTGACAGGTTTAGAGTTTGTTTCCTTTCTCATTCCCCACATGTTCAGAACCTGCTCAAGTTCTCTTGACATCATCTTTATCTGCCAAAGTTAATGAAATGACGATGGATCCATTTTTCTTTGTAAAGGAAAAATATTTTGACTTTCCTGTGGCGACGCTGCTCTGCTTCTGAGAAAACTGAAGTGGGTGAAGCACAAAATAGTTTTCATTCCATCAAAACACGCCCTTTCCTCATTACCCAGAGCCGGGGTGGGGTCGGGAGGGTGCAGCCTCCTTGCAAGCTGAACCAGTTCTCTTTTTCTTATCCTTCCTGCTTCTTACCCTCCATTCTTCTGAAAACTCCCCAGGTCCCACTTTGGTACATCACCATGTAATATCGTTTCAAAATGCAAAGCTATTGTAACTTTACAATTACCACATGACAGTATCATCTCCATAGACATCACATATATTATTGTTTGTGTGTCAACTCAGCTCAACATATAAAATGACAACCAAGACTAGTCAAATTATTAACTGGCTGAAGTCATAACCAAAGTTTTTGTTACAATCCTGGCAAAGGTGCAGGCTAAAACTGAGGGAAACTTTTTCTGGCTGTGGTCTCTAAAGTTTGTAAAACATCCCAGTGAATTGATTTGGTTTATTTTCAGTGAAATATTTAGTCACAATATTTTGATTTTGGGGTTAGAAATTATTTGGGGTATAAACATTACTCTATATACCAACTGGAAAGAGACTTTTGCATTTTTGTACTAGTTTTATGCTGTAGTAATGCACAGACAGGAAATACTCTAAATGAGACTTGTTGCTTCTGGTAAGAAATCTGGAATTACTTTGGACAAAATTATGAGGAAACAATTAACAAGAGGAGTCACTTTTTGACATAACTTCTGGTGACAAAGGTGCAAGTGAGGCAAAGACCAGGACTCCTCCCGCGGCAGTGTGCTGGCTTTCAAACTGTGCTCACCCAGCCCACAACCTGGAGGAAGGGCCAGGGAGCCAGAAATCGGGGCTCTAGGACCCCGTTGTTTCAACTCAGCCAAGCAGCTCGGCTCTTATATTTATTATAATTGCCTTTCCTATAGGATTTACCCAAAGAAAAGTTTCTGTAGCTTATAGGAGTTTAAAGATCACTCTTTTAAATTACTTTGAAAAGATGGTTTCAGAATTCTTATACATGGAACTTTTAAAAACTAGAACAGATTTTTTTCTTTTTTCCTTGAGAGAAGTGGCTTAAGAATTGTTTTTCCATAACTTTCAGTTTTGACACTCCAAGCCAAGGCCATTGCCATCCTGGGCAAGTCCTGCCCATTACCCCTTCATGGCCAATGTCGGGGTAGAACCTGCTTTATAGAATTATTGACAGAACTGTCAATTCAGTTTGGGAGGAAAAAGAATATTTGTGGCTCTCTTGTGTAAATGTCTTCGTGTTGAGGATAAGGACACGGAGCCTGAGAGTTACCTGTCAGGTGCACACTGGGTAAGGAGAGAGGGACAAACTTTAGTAATGTAACAACCAAAATCCTGGGCCCATGGGGCTACCTTCCTTGGCAATGTTGCTCTTAAAAGTTTTTCTGGTTTAAAAATGGAGGACAAAGGCCCACATTTTTTCATAAGAAAGAAAACCTAAACAAGCTATTTCTTAGGAGGTTAACCACTTCGATGCTGCGAAATCCAATGAAACAACAACAAAAAATCATATTATGACAGCTTAGAAGTCGTAATGGATTCTCAACTTCTGAGCATTTTGGGAAGATAAAGAATTATTCTAGAGAAAAACGTGTTAAAAAATACCTGTGGCAAGAAAAAAAAAAAAAAAAAGAAAGGGAGGAAGGAAGGAAAAGAAACCTGGGGCCTGTTTTCCTAATTACCAACTACGCTTTGGCCAGTAGAGTTCAGTGGAAAAGTACAGCTTTGCCAGCCCCATATGGACAAGTTACCTTGATCAAGCATACTTATAAATATATTTTAAAGTATCATTAGTGTCTATAAAGGAAGGGAAACAGAAGTCCAGTGCCAGTGGGAAACCAGCCAGTTTTTTAGCTGGCTGCCCTCTTCAAGTTGCTGAAAATAAGGAAATTGTATGAATATTCCTTAAAAGTACAGGATGATTTTATATACAAAGAAAGCATACCAAAGTTTTAATTTTCATTCTTTTCTCTGTCTATTATTCTTACAGTAAAAAATCCTGGTTAAAAACAAACAAACACATTTTTACCATGAAGATCCCAATACAGTGTGTTGCTTTTGGATCTGAGCTCCATTTAATTCTGCACCCTCATTTCCCCTCCTTTTTGTCCAATGATGGCTTCATAGGCAATGGAGAACCGTTCTGGAATGCAATCTTCCTGAAGAGAGTTCTGTGGGGAAGCAAGCCCAGGAGCACCAGTACCCACAGTAGGCCCTCAGGAACCGTGTGACCAGAGTGGTTGTCAGCGAGGCCCAGGAGGAGTGTGCAGCTCACTGTAGTAGGACTGGAATGGCCGTGATCCCTGTACCATTCCCTGTCATCCCCTATCTCTGCCTGGCAGAGATTGTAAAGCACTTTACAAGTGGAATTACCTTCCTAACCAGAAATACAGTATGTAGTAGTTTGCAGGAACTCACACTTGGGGCTCTTTGTGAAGCAGGTGAACGGCAGCTCCACATCCTCACACAGCACCTTTGGACTTTTGCTTTGGCCTTTCACACGCTTTATCTGTCAGTCCTGCGAAGTCAAGTGCACTGATCCCCAAAGTTATGGACTTTGGGTACTGGAAGCATACATACTACATCTTTTCAACAAAACGTCATCTTTTTAAATTCTGCTTATTTTCTCGATAAATATAGGGTTTCTTACCAGGGCCCAAATGTTTTAGGTCTGGCCTAACATTTCAGCTGTTCCTTGCTAAAGCTGTTGAATGCTGTGTGTGTGTTTGCGTGTGTGTGTGTGTGTGTGTGTGTGTGTGTGTGTGTAAATAATCCCTGACTTATTAAATTTCTTCCAGTGCGTGCATCCTAGCAGAAGATACTCCAGCAGGCCTTGTACAGTGCTGCTGCTTCACTTCACATCATGAATATTCAGAGGCTGCAGTCATTGAGGACTCAGGTGGCAAAAATAGTAAGGTGATTGAAGTAAACCCTAACATGAAAGCCAATCTATATTTCAGTGACTCAGAAACCCTGGTGACTGCCCAGATCCCCCATTCTCTGACCCTCAGACCACACGAGGGGAGAGTCCTGGGGAACTCCTATGAATCAGGCATCTGTTCCATACACCAACATGCTCACGTCTTTCTGTATGATATGTTGTAATGAGCATGTTGTTTTTAAAAGACAACAGGCCCTTCTGTAGTCCTCGCCTGCAGAATGCATTTAGGCTGATAGTTCAGCATAAAGCGTGCCCTGTGGACACCAGCAATGCATGCATTGTTTGCCTCATGATGCAGTCAGAGCTCCATAGCAAAATTTAGTGTATTTTGTCAAATTTTATTTTATACATTTTGGCACCATCAGCAGTTCAGCTAAAGTAGGAACTGCTCCATTCTGTTACGGGTTAAATTATGCTCTGTGCAGATCTAGTGGTGATGCATAAATTGCAGCCCTGTCTTTTTTTCGAAGGATTCTAAAATAGGTTTTCAGAATTAGTGCTGGATTTTTGCTCCTGCATGTATGGTGACTCTTGATTTCTCTTCCTTCGGAGAAGCATCCTTTGCAGCATTCCCCCTTCTGAGGAATCACTTAGACACTTCCAGCTGGTGGCAGGGGACACAGCCATAACACAGCTTCCTCTGTCCCAGCTGTCTTTTTCACTACGGTAAATGCATTACAATGGCTGCACTCTTGTGTAAAGGTTCAGGCAGACGAAGGTGTAGGATGAAGTCTGGAAACCATCATTTGGGTTTTTAAAAGCTTCAGCTTCTACAGCATCTTTGCATTTTGAATGTCTTCCTGCTTCTAGTCAAAGGTTTCTCTCCAGTGATTGGAATGCTGCTGTAAGCCTGATTAGAGGTGCCTGAGGATATCACCTTTTACCAGGAAGCCCTGCGTGCTTGAGAGGATCTTTTTCAATGCATTATGGCTCATGCAGCCTCACAATTAAAGAAGAACAGGGATTTAGAAATCAATGCTGAAGAAGAGGCTGAGAAAAAAAGGAAACACCGCAAACGGTCCCGGGATCGGAAGAAGAAGGTAGCTATGTGTGCCAGAGCATAGATCTAGCCTGGCTTCTTTTTGTTTTAATTTCTTCCCAGCCTCTGTTAGAAGCAGTAAGGGCTATTTTTACATGCTGTGTGGAATGAAAATTGTGTGTGTAAATTGGGAACAGATGATACAATCCTATGGCCGCTGAACACAGCCATAGGACGGGCATGGCAAGAGAAGATTGTACCCTTTGTGGGGGTGATTGCAGTGCTGATGCGGAAGGAAGGTGCGCTTTCCCTCTACAGAGGCACCGGCATGCTTCCTTGACATAGAAAGGTGTGCAAAGGAGTTAAAAGTAGTTTCTTTCCAGCCCAGTCAAGGTTAAATGGACTGCGGTGACTTAGTTTAGAGGGAGAGGCCAGCGAGCCAGGCTTTGTACTTCGTAGAGGTCTGTCTCGTGGAAAAGGAGCTTTTGTGCTAGAACTATGTCACATGTGTGTGTTGCTCAGCCAGATCTGTGACCTTAAGGATGGAGCCGAAAAAGTCATTTCCTCCTCTGTGTGTGTGTGTGTGTGTGTGTGTGTGTGTGTGTGTTTCCTTTTGCCTCTTATTTGTATATGGTGCTTTTAGTTAGCTTGTGCAATGAAAATAAGCTGCTGGAAATAACTTTCTGTTAAACACAGCTAAAATCAGAGAGGCTTGTGTTTCTCTACTGGGTGAGAGTGATGAACTCGAATGCAGGAATTCCCATGACACGGCAGAGACTTGCATCCTTCAGCAGTGATTGCTTTAAATCAGAGCACCGGCATGGATCATCCTCTCCCATTATTCAAATGCAGGGCAAAAGCTAGGAATATTCTAGGTCAGTGGCATTTGATTACCTCCTGAGTGTTTGGGGTTGTGCCCTTAAATGTGACTCCTAGGTACCGACCCATGAGAGAGGCCCCGGAGCACTTTTTTTTTTCTCCCATGGCAGTTAATAAAAACTGATGAAAACTCAGTGATCTGAATACAGAAGTCAGGTCATAAACCATTTTTATGTCTCTTTGTGAGAATTCCCAAGAGAAAGATAATCTTAATTTGCTCTGAGCAGTGATGCATGTGCTCTCTAGATGACATGCAAATTTCATCCACTGTGTGTACGTCTCCTCGGGACTGATCATGAATATTCTTGGCGCCTTGGCCATTTTCTGTAAAGTTGGAAATCTATAGGAGACTCCTTCGCCTTTTGTTACGTGGCAGGCTTTGAGAGATTGAGTTTGGAGGGCTGCAGTTGCTTTGCTGCAAGATGTTAAATTTAGATAGTCCCGCCTTCAATATTCTTGTCAATAAACTTCTTGAATATATTTTCACAAAAGTTCAAACTTAGGTTAGGAAATTCTGTGCAGGCATATTTCAAAGCCCTGCACAGAAGGCCTGTTATCAGATTGCCATATTTTGCTAGGTTCTGGTTCTGGCATTGCATTAGGTTTTTCTGTGGGTAGGTTGCTATTGATTGCCCTTCCCACGCACCTCTGTCTACCCTCACCATGATAAACGGGCTTCTAAGAAACAAGGGGAAAGGCCCTGCATTAGATACAGTGTCTTCTTTACTGTTCGTGCTCTCTGTGAGAGTTGTCAGCTGAGCTAGGGTTATGTACCACAGGTTCCTACAGTAGCAGGGACAGGCCTGTGGCCTCTGTGCCTGGGCCCTGGCTTGACTTGGAAGCAAAATAGGACAGGAGTGGGGCAAATGGAGCTTCTGGACTCACTGAGCTGAAGCAAATGCTTGGTAGACCAAAGTGCTTTGTTATGAGTACAACAGAGTCTGTCCAACGTAAAGCTCTTAGCAACCAGAAGGGAACATAGAGAAATATCAATATCGCTATTGTCCATGTGCAAGCACATTTCAGTGTTTTGTTTTCAGGGCACTAGGAGTAGACCCAAAAGTGGCTTGCTGGATCCCACGTTCATAGCTGTTATACCTGTTTTCTTAACATAGTATAAGATGTATATTCCCTGCCCAAGCTACATGTATTAGAGAAGATTTACTATTCATAGTCAGATGATCTATGGATTTTTCATTGACTACATTTTATGTACAAAGTTAGGACTGAATTACTTGGAAGTTACACCCAAGATTTCTTTCAGTGATATACCATATATAACACTTATTCCCTACAAAGTGAATTGTTTAGACTTGGCATTTCTTTTTCCTACCTTTTTCTAAGATCCTAATTAAGGCTTCTGGACTACTTTGCTCATATTATAGGCCCCATGTCAATTGAAAAAGCTCCTCTTAAATATTTTATGTGTTATTATGGGGATAGATCCTCTTGCTCACATACATAAATTTCTTCTAGGATTTTTTAATTATGGAAAAACGTATAGAATGTCTAATTTATAAAAGAAGAGGTTTGGTTCATGGTACCCCTGCAGGTCAGGTTTGAGTAAGCCCAAGATGAAACTTTCTTGATTGTACCTACATGACACAGCATCATACAGTACAGGACTAAGGATTATAACCAGACTATAACATACATGTGAAATTAACATTAAATTCACATTTCAGCAGTTGTTTTTTTTTTAAACCCAATGAGTTACACATTTGGTCTATTATAAATATTGATAGCTATGAATAAGTGATTGCCAGTCCAAAAAAAGTGGGAAACTTCTAGAAGTTTATACTTACTTGAATTTTAATAATGAAATGTTTTATTCTTGGCACAACTTTAGTGTCAAAAAAAGATCTTCCTATTTGTTAAAAAGAAATGCATCTAGATGAATGAACCCTTAATCTTTTTATCACCAATTTTTCTGGTTTAAAGAAAAAATGTTGCAATGAGTATCTAGCTTAAAAGTTTCTTACTACTGCATTTACAGATCTCCTTTGCCCACACTTTCCATTGCTCTTCCCTGTTTCCGATATATTTTTCCGTTTTGGTCCCCTTTCCTCATGGGCTACTTAGGTTTGCAGTAAGTGGGAGGTGAGCACAAGGTCTGTGGAATGCCTCTTTTGGTTAAGAGTGGATCCATGCCCTCACTAAGCAACTTGCAGAGAGGAACTCTTTTATTTCTATCCCCTGCACCCAGCTGGGTCCCATTCTACAGATATTGGCCAGTAGATGGCCCCAGCTACCATGGACCCATGAGAGTTAGAAGTCACAAATGTTCTTCAGTCCCTGCACTTCCCTTGTTGCCACTGGCTTCTGGTGCCATGTTTCCTACCCGTTCTGCCCTCTTTGCATAAACTATGTTTCTGTAGTGAGGAGTTTTAGGATCATTTACCTTAATTTGTTCAATAAGTGTTTTCTATTATGTAGGTATGTATGTTTGTATATATTATGTCCTGTCAAAAATTTTTTTGAGGTGACCTTAGGACATTTATACTAAAAAAGGAAACATTTATGAAGTTCCCCTTTCTGTATACGTGTATATGAGTGACACAGGGATATCCTGGGATTGACAATTCTGTTATTGATGTCAAACTCATACAGCTATTCAGTGGCAGCAGGAATAAATATTCATTGCTTCATTTTTCAACAAACATTGAATAACTTCGTGGATCAGGCATTGCATTCATTGTTGGAGACAAAGCTGAACAAGGCATGGTAGTAACAGTACAGTAGCTCCCTGCAGAGGAAGGAGAAGGGTAAGCGCAGCATGAAAAAGGAGCTTATAGGAGCCCACAGAAAGAGCCCCAATTCAACTCATAAGGGCTCAGAGGAGGTTTCTCACAAAGCTTAGCCATAGAGGAGGGGTGGACAAAATAGGCAAGAGGAAGGGCGGGAATCCCATTCCTAAAGTGATGGAAGTAGAAGGAACATTGGTGTGTGGGAAGCAAACACTGTTTTGGAATACCTAGAGCCCAGGGGACACGAGTGTATGGCAGGAAAAATGGCTGAAAGGCAGTCAGAGGTGATAGAGTAGGGATTATCCTGCTCAAATGAGGCTGCAACTGGAACCGACTCAATGGTGGTGATAGGGAGAGGAGATGGAACAGCTTTATGGTTTAGAACCATCACTCACACATCAGTAGTGTAGGTAGCAACCAGGAAAGCAGTCAGGAAGTAGTGATGGTGATACAGACACAGAAATGCTGGAGGTCTGAACCAGGCAAAGACTGCCAGTGGAGAGGGGATGGTGCATACAAGGGATATTGAGGGGGAAGACTCAGCAGAACTTGGCAGTAGATTGTACGTAGGATGTGCGTGGGAGAGATCAGATTCTAGTGGAACTGCCAAAGTCCTGGCTTGAAGCAGAAGATGAAGAATTAAATGTCCTGGATTCATGACTTTACTCCCAGGACCTTTATTGACCATTTAAAATACACCAGGTAGGGTTTTAAATTGCTTTGTAGGTGGAGGCCTGTTTAATCTTCACAACAACCCTACAAAGAAAGTGTGTTTATCCCCATTTTACAGATGAGGGAACCAAGGCATACTCCTTTAGGCTGTTCCCTCAAATTTGCCCCAGTAATCATTGGTGGAGCTGAGATTTCCATTTGAATACTCTAACTCTCTAGCTTGTGGTCTTAACTACTATACTGTACAGTGTAAGTAGTTAATGTTTTCACAGCTATAATCCAAGTGGAGTTGACTCAGATAATCATCTAGACATATGGAAACTATTTAAATCATAGGCTACCTCCAAATAACCCAGGAAGTAATGTGTCCGTTTTTCTTAACCCCTTCAAATATATTCTAATGTTTAACCTTAAAATTTTCTTTATTTTTTTCTTTTGGAAAATGAAATAAAAACTACCAACAACAGAACTTCAAATCCTCAGAGAAATGTTACTGTAATAACAATGCAACAGTGTTGTGTGCTTGCTGTATACCAGCAATGTGCAGTGATTCCCTTGGATTATCCTGTCTTTTTCTCACAGCTTCTCTATGAGGCAGGTATTATTTTCATCCCCATTTTTCATAGCTAAAAGCAAGACTTAAAGAGAATAAATAACTTGCCTGAGGTCATACAGCTAGTAAGTAGTGGACCAAGACTCAAATTTGGGTCATTGGACTTTGGGATCTGTATTTAACCACTGGGTTTATTGTAGTGAAACTCTAGTCTCTTTTAGGATTAACGCATTTTAAGGATTTTAGAATAGATTTCAGGAGATGTGAACTACTTTGTATTATTTCTAGTTAGAGACTGTTGGTGCTTCCTGACATTTTACTGGCCCTCCCACGCCTACTTACTTAGGTACCTATGACACCTGTGGTGTAAGATGCCAGGCAGGGCAAGGTTTTATACGTGAGCCACTGGACTTTTGGGAGAGAAGATTGTGTGGCTCCATATGAGATAAAGGGAACCACTGTTCCCTGTTCTGCCAAGCACGTAGAGAAACCAGGCTCCCTAGAGATCTGGAGTCTATCAACATACTTGATATTCTACACTGTAATTATGTGTTTACATTATATGTCTCACCCATGAGACTATGAGCTCCATGAGGCGGAGGTGGTATTGTAATTATCTACTACCATACTGGGGCTTGCAGAATAGTAGGTGAGTGGGAGGGTAGGTGGTCTAGAAGAGGGAGGGGATGGGTGGGTGGATGGATAGATGATTGGATGGATGGATGAATGGACAGATAGATGGATGATAGAGACAGTATAATGCAGTGATTAAAAGCGTAGACTACAGAGTAAGATTGTGTGAGTTCAGGGGCTGGTTCTGTCACTTAACAGGCTTGACCTTGGGGAAGTTACTTAACTTCTTGGTGCCTCAGTCTTTTCACCTGCAAAATGAATATAATAATACTATGTAATGAGCCACAGGTGGTAATGAGATTTCATTAAATTAATATTAGGCCAGTGCTTGGCACAAGTAAGAGTCATATGGTGATAGCTGTTGCTGTCATTGATGTTCATAATGAAGAGAAGAATGAATGGACTGTTTCCAACCTCAGGCTTCAAGAGTTGTGCTAACAAGTCAACTCACTGAAGCTTGCGGGGTGGGGGCGTGGGGTAAGCTCCCTAGGAGTACATCTGGCTGCTGCCTTGTTTGTTCTCTTCCACCATTTGGAAGAGGGTGGACTGAAGAAGGCTTAGGTCATTCATAGGAATGGTTGTAAACCTTTGTCCTTTGATGTTCCATGATATTCAGGTATAAGGAAGCAATTAAATAAAACTTGTCAGGTGACTGGTTCTCTGTGCTCTCTTACTATCATAGTACATTTTTACTCAATAAAGTTATGTTTTCACTTTTTAGAGACTAGTACTTTCTTGCTCTTGACCAATTACCATTATATCCAGTACAAGATTTTTTTAGATGTAAATTATATATTGATTAATGTCTAAATATGTTATTTTAAAATTTTGTGTTTGTCTTGCCACTGTGACATACTGTAGCTACTGAACTGTTTCTTCATTACTCTTCAGGCCCATAATCTTTTCTGTCTCTTAATTTTACTCTGGCAAAATGATGTGTGTGTGTGTGTGTGTGTGTGTGTGTGTGTGTGTGTGCGTGTTTTATTGAATCTCAATATAGAAAAATGTTAGCTTTTTATAGTTATGCTTAAGGAAAAAGATTTGGCAATTCTTCATTTTCTTTCTAGTTATACTATTAGAAAAGTTCACATTAATCATTTTATTTTTCCTGCATCTATTCACTTAATAAAAATGTGTTGTGCATCCTCATTGTACCTGTTCCGGGACTGGTAATATAAAGAATAGGACCTATAGGCTCATCTACCTGCCCTCTTTTGGATTCTGCTTGTACTACTCTGTTACATAGCTAGGTAGGGGTAAAGGAAAAAATGAAAGAAATATTTGATGGGCCTCCTCTGTGCCCTTCATATTCCTCACCTTACTTGAATTTATGTTAGCACTATGCCATAGTGTTATCCACATGTATAGAATCATTTGCCTAAGTTTAAGTTTGCTATGTAACTTGCCTCAGTCACAGAAATAGTTGGTCTTAGAACCAAGGTCTCTGTGGGGTGAAGTCTCTTGCTTGGGTCATCAGAACCTTTACAGGACAGGTTTTTAAAGAGAGGATCTTATTAATAGAAATCTGTGGTGAACTCTTATTTCAAGAGAAAAATCGTCACTTTTGGAATGTTACAAGTTAAATCATTTATTAATGGGAATTTTATAACTTAGTCATTTAAATTTAACTGCAAAATATAAATTTTATATAAATCACTACACTTAAGTTAGTGTACTTTTACATTTGAAATAATGTTTAAAAGGAATCCAGTCACTGAGACAAAAGCCAAAATTGTTAGCTTATATCTTTTGATTGATATATAGGCTAAATTTTGAAGGAGGGTGTCTAAATACAGTGTTACTCTTTGAATTATATGATTCAAATGTTGATCCAAAGAAATATTTGTGTAGACAGGTAGCACTTGAAAACAAGCCATCTACTATAGTTTTACCCAAATTAGTGTTTCCAATTTGTATAAATTAAAAGTAGAAGAGTTGAAAGCAAAGCAATAGAAACCAACTGTGAATCTTTTACACATAGTTTAGGTTTTCCTGGAGCTTATCCCATTCACTGAAGATTATGCTGCCCTGGGCCCAAAGTGGGGTCACAGAATGGAATGGCTCATCACTGTCAGATATGAAAGCTGCTTATATCTATAGATTTCAATTTAGATTTAGGTATTTCCAGTTATTTCTCAGTCATAGGCAACTTTCTACTAATTAAAATCATATCAGTTCTGCTTCAATTTAGATAAATCCCATTAAAGTGGGTAGAATAGAGACTGGCATTTATATCTGCCAGGCCTATAGCTTGCCTTTTTGCATAACAAAGGCCAGCTAGAATAGGGAAGGGAACTTGACTGGAAAGGGTTGGAAGGAAGAAAGTTCAAGATTTTCTAGCAACTAGAAGCTAGTGACTGAAAAACCTTGTAATGTCAACATTATGAACAACATTATTTTATCCTTCTGAAATACAGTTTGCTAAGAAGTCTATACAATTGAAGAGAGTATAGAAACATGGTAGTTTTTGTTTAGTAGAGGGTTAAAACCATTAGCAAAATCAGGCACACAAAACATACAGTGGGTCTTCAAATAACACTGTCTTGTTATAACACTGATAGACTGTCATAGGAACTTAACTCTTGTTCATATCAATTTGCCTATGGTAAAATTGATTTCCTTATATGTTGTTTTGCTTCAAGTCTTAGTACCTGTTGATGATCAGTGAGTACAATCATGGTAGTGGACAGAATGGGCTTTGGGCCTAGATGGGTGTTCATATCACAGCTATGACTTACTAGCTTTGAGCTTGAGTTTCCATGTTGGTCAAATGGAGATATTAGTCCTTTACTGGCTTGCATATTGTAAGGAGTAGAGATACTATAGAGGCATAAAGGGAGTACTTAAGGGCTTCCAGCTTCCCTTCCTCACAGTATGGGCTGTCAGAAGTAATCAAGTGACTAGCCAACCAGGAGGGAGAGAAAACAAAGGAATGCCTCTAAGAATGTTTACACTTAGTAAGCACTTGGATAATTATTTGATGAAATTTTACTAATAGACTGGCATCCTCAAACAGCCCTTTGAGTCCTGCAGTTTAGCTCTTTGCAAACTTTTCCCACACTCTCAGGGAATTAAATCTGACATTTTGAGAAACTCATATGTTAAATACATTTTCCACTCATTAACACTATTATTAATTAGCTTCTCTCAGCAGTTTAAATGATAGCCCAGGTAGACACTGGAGAAAGTTTAAGAACCATATACACAGATAGAAGAACTATCGAGTCATTTTTTTTAACAAACCATTGGCAGATTGGTGCATAAACTTTAAATATTTATAAGAGAAAAAGTACCTACTTGGGATGAATGAAACAATCTTTACAGCATAGTTTTTATATTCTGGGGGGAAAAAAATGTTACTTGTACAATATATCTACAAGATATGTACATATACTGTTACTAACCAATTTATCACCTTTCCTAGGTAGCATTACCCCTAAAAAGGTAGTGTTACAGTTTCAGGATCGGTAGGGACTGAGGGAAGAGTGAATAACCTGACCAATACAGAGTCACCACATTTTATATCTAGTTTCAGGACCCAAGTGGCCTGTTGACTCCCTTCTTTTACAAGCACATTCCCTTCTCCTTACTTCCTCAGACTGCCACTTGTGAAGCCTTCTACAAGTTTCAATCAGACACAACAGATTACCCTGCCCCAGACCAAACTGCCCACTTCAATAACTTCCCCTTAGAGTAGTGCCTCAACACTCCATTCACCCCAAACCAAATAGAAAGACTAAATCCAAAACCTGGACATCCCTCCTTCAACATTTTTAATATAGGCTCTGTAATTTTTCACTTTTTAAAGGAGATCAGTACAGTGAGATACCCAACAGCAAAAGTATATGGAGCAGAATCTACCCTTTCTTTATTGAGCTAAAATCCATTGAGAAACTACTGAGGGATAGGCACACTACCAAATGCTTTGAGTAAATTATGGTATTGAATCCTCATGTATGTGTGGTGTTATCCTGATTCCCTGGCAGGGAAGTTAGACTCTGAAAGTTTCAGCAAGCCCAGCATGTCACAGTGAGCATAAGTGTAAAGCCGGAGTCCAAGCCCAGGTCACTCTGATTCCCAGCCCAGTGTTTGTTCTTCTACTGCTCACCCTTCACTCATTCCCAGCCACACCCGGATCTCTCCCAAGTCACTGCTGAGAGCATCATTTACACAGAATACAGGGCTCCATGAGATGAATCTTCCCTAGGCCATGAAATGCCATGCTGAGATTTCTGCCCCTAGAGAATTCTTAAATGAATCTTTGTGATTTCTCTCTTCCCTGCAAAAGAAAAGTATGCAATGGGGCATGGAGGGTAGGATGTAATAAATAAATTTACTTCAAGTCACTTTTACTTCATGTATTTACTTGAAAGGCATCCTACCTTAACAGGATCATAATCATAATCATGTTAAAATAAATGTGTGCATAACTGAATCCCAAAATGTTTATATTTTCTAAGGATAGACAGTGATATCATTTTGTGTTGGCTGATTGCTTGGTTTTTAAAATAAGTATATTCCCACACGTTTGCTGATGACTTCCATTTTATGCTTGTCAATTTTATAAAAAAACTGTGGAAGAAGCAGGTTTTACTAAATAACTCACTGAGGGCTTCAAAACATCTAATTTTTGGATCCTAGATTAGATATTAAAATACAATTTGTAGAATTTAACCCAATATCAAAAAGCTTTTTCAGCTGATGACATAGATAAAATATTAAAATTCTTTTGACATTATCAGGGTAGGAAAGATCTCTTAGGCCTTCTAAAATAATACATTTTCCCCCTCTTGACACTAAAAACAATGAGTAAAAAACTAATTTGGGGACAGGGGTTGGCTAAAATTGGAGTCTCAGTTTGACTCAATAGGAAATCTGCTAGCAAATGTTAGGTTCCATTTATAATAAAAAAAAAAATTGGTAGATGCCAAAGGCTGTTGTCTCAGTTAATATTTAAATGAACCCTCTTAGTTTTATTGTCATTTTGCAGATAATATTAAGGTTTAGAATTTGAATTTCAGTAACAGTGAGCCAAAAAACAGAGCTTGAACCCATGATTATCAAACCTAAGGCTTCTCGCTCCCACCCTGCCTCGTTTCCCTCTTCTGCTTACAGATTATTTACTGGTTGTTTAGGATTCTTTCATTTGGAAGGGATTTTAACTTTTACTTTTCATTATTTTCTGATTAGTTTTTAAATTACTTTTATGCCTCTCTTCATTAACAATGTTATTTTTCATTTGTTTTATGTGATAAATACCTGACAAGAAATGCTTTTTAAACAATGATGCATGACTTAAGCTCTACAGTTTCATCTCCAAATGGTACATGGGGACGTTAAGTATTATTGCAAAGCACAGAGCAATTTTGAATCAGGTACAAAAAGACCATAATTGACTTTGGCACTGTGGATTTATAGTAGCCTAGGGAAGAGACATTTACCAAAGCTACAACCTTGAACAATGCATTGTGTTTTCTATTAGTAAATCCCAGGAATGTCCAGTCTCATAATTTCTGGCCACATTCCTGCTCCTCGGCTGGTTAGGGGTAAAGAGAAAGGATGTGCTGGAAGGTTCTGAGGTCATACTGTCCACTGTTCACTCCCTCCTCTTCAAGGACCTGCTGTCCCTCTGTGCAGTAGTAACTTGGCCACTGCAATTTGACTCAGTAATATAGTGAGTGTATTTACTGAGCTCTGTCAACACTCAAAATACATTTGCCTGCCCTTAAGTAACAGGAAGATAACCATATTGGTGTTGAAAAATGCTGAGTGCAATTAATTTCTTTCTTTGAAGAATGGCCATTGTTAACGATCCTTGCTCACTGTGCCTTCTAAGCAGCAGTCATTCTTTGCCACCTAAAAATAAATGGTTTCATTATACACATTTATTCCAGGTAGAATTAATATATTAATACTGGGTAATTCAGGCATATGAAATTCACATATTCACTTGTCTTTATTAGTGTAGACTTTGCTATCCTGATAACCCTCCAGTCTGATTCATTTCAAAAGGTTTTGATTGTGCCCATCTTAGCTGAAACTGCATCTTTGAGGGTGACCACAAATACATTTAAAATGTGTTTTCCCTGGTGACTGCATTATATATAATCTGGTTTTGATTTTTCCCAGACATTCATCTGCTTGCTGAATTATTGCACTGGTTAAGGTGCTGTGCTTCTCTCTTGCCCCACTGTGTGTGAATCAATATCTTGGTCTTCCTCTGAGTTTTTTATGGAAAAGCCTCATCTTCCATGGGTTTTTACTCATTTATTTCAGTGGGTTTTCCATGGGATAAGACTAAAATAATTATATAGCCATCCATTTGGCATCTGATAAGGCTTACCTTTTGGTTTTCTGGTGGATTAGTTAGGATTTTGTTTGCATGTCAGGTAGTGAGGGTGTTTGTAGGTGCACTTGGCATTCTCGGCTTTGATCTGCTTTCCCAGAGCATCACTGCAGCTTTAGTGGAAACTAAATTATTAATACGATCTGTGCTGTGCCTGCACAGGGAACTTAGCCCACCCCTTTTTAAGTGCGGCTGGGGATTTCTGAAATAACGGGAAAAGTTACTTCTGGAGGCTCTGTAGAATGAGCAAACGGGCCTGGGCATGAGCTATGAAGTCACAGAGGCAAGAGTTTGAATCTTGTTACTGTCATTCTTTGCTGTGTAGTCTCACATTGTTTACTCAAGAACTCTGAGCCTCTGTGTCCTCATCCGTAATAACACTGATTGCAAAGAAATGTTATAAAGACAAAATTAATCAATTAATCGAGCATGAAGTTTCTGGCACAGTATAGTAATTCAGCAAATGTTATGAATTCCTCCCACTTCCCCACTTTTTCCTCTTTCCATTGTCCATTTGCGAGAAATGAGAGTTTGTTTTATGCTCAGCATACTTAGAGTTGTCAGTTAAAATTGGGAAAGTAAATTTACTAAAGTTAATTACACCTAAAAATAAAATATATAGGTGTACATAGAGAAAAAAATATATATTTATATACAATTTAATAATTATATATACACATGTTACATATACATATGTGTGTGTGTATAATGTGTGTATACTTATACACACACATACCAAATAAGACAGTTAAACCCAGAGCCAAATTTCTGTTAATTTCCATTAGAAAGAATGTGGTACAGGGTGTGGATATGCTCAGGTCCTATGAAGATAGAGTGGTTTTCCCAAGCTCACTCAATACAGCTCTAGCCTATTCTATAGCACCCCACCTCCAATGTGTGTGTCTCCGTGATAGATTTTCTAAATAGGGAAAACTAGCCCTTTTTTCGCTAACAAGGTCTTAATGGAGTTACCTTCGCATTCCCATTAAAGGTCTCCCACTGGCAGCTGCTCCTGGTCTTTGAGAGTAAAATTCACTTAGAGGAAACTACTCAGCAAAAGTTCAGTTTTAGTGACTCTCCCAAGAATGCTTCCAAGGCAGGCTGTGATATGTATTTCCCAGGGACAATTAAAGATAAATAGGCAAACCACAGACAGACAGGTTTTCTTGCTAAATAGCACCATCCAAAGGAGACTTCTTTCAAAGCTTTTTTTTTTTTTTTTTTCAAAGCTTTGACGGTATTAATATCTGTTGTGTCATTTTACTCCCGGCTTGATTCCTTGTAATATCCTAAGGCATTCTGTGAGTTCTCTTACCTTAGTTTCTCTCACTGCATAAATAATTGATGTCCATTGTAGGTACAACTTTCAACACAGGGAGGCTAAAGGTCACCCAGATAAAGCATTGCTATTATCATTTTGAAGTATATTATTCCAGTGTCTTTCTATATATACCCATTTTTCTTTCCTCACTTCCCTTCTCTTCCTTTTCTTTCTCTTTTCTTCCTCCTCTCTTTTGTTCTTCCCTTTTTCCCCCCAAATTAAGAGTGAAATAATAGTGTCTCCTGTTTTGTAACCTCATTTTTTCCTACTGAACGATATAATCACATATGTCCATGCCAATAAATATATTTTTATTTAAAAAAACCTGTAGTATTCTATATCATGGATGTACAAAAATGTATCCAACTGAGTTTTTATTTTTTAATATTTAGTTCAATTTGTGTGTGTGTGTGTGTGTGTGTGTGTGTGTGTGTGTGTGTGTGAAAACAGGGCACAAAGGATGGTGGGGCATCATGTTTTGCCTAAACCACTGCACTCTCATTCTCTTCTCTCCTTATTTCTGGTGATGCCTTAGCATAGCGTTCCAGGCTTTCCATTCTTGTGGGAGAGCAGCATTTATTGTACAATCTCATTTGCCACAAATCCACTAGTCGGCCTTAGTTCTGGTCAGAATGACTTTCCTTTCACCCTTTCCAGAATGCACCCCTGCTTTCCCACCATTACTCTGTGTGGGGCCCTGCCTGCCTCGCCTCACTCTCCATTCTCCTGCCCGCTGTTGGGCACATCTCCAGTCCCACCTGGGACACTGGTTTCTGCAGCTGAGAGTAATTTCTTTCCTCCTAACTATCATGACTATTTACAACTATTTGTATTTATTAGGAAACTTAAGATAGTGTAGTCCTTTGTATTTGAAGACCTCTGGATGAAAAAGATCACAAGTCTTGATCTGAATGTTGGCAAGGCCCGCAAGTTTACCACTTCAGCCACTTTTTCCTGACATGGTAGTATGGAGAGGGCTTCCCAGCTCCAATATTTCCCTGGTGCTCCCACTGGATTATACCCTCAATAAAGTCCTTGGAGCAGGCACACTCTGGATTTCTAGAGTGTCCTATTCTAGGCGCCCTTGACACTGTCCTATGAAATGAATAAATGACAGTGGCTACACAGCTCTGCTCTTTTCCCCCACCAGGCTTTGTTGATGAATCTGAGGTTCTTTTAGGACCATGGCTCTCAACTGGCAAGAGAAGAGGCTGTATCATATCCACCAGGGGATAGTGTCACCAACCAGCCTGCTTTGTCCAGGACTGAGGGATCTCTCAGGATGCAGGATCTTCAAAATCAGGACAGCCCTTCCCTTCTCCTCAAGATAATATTCGGATTGGTGGAATATGGTTGGGGGGGTTGAGGGGCTGGGGGGCACCATACAGAGCAAGTGAGAAGTCCTCTCTGCCACCTGTGTCTCCATCTCTCTCTGCTTTGCTTTCTTTGACAGCTTGACTTCCATTTCTGATTATGCTGTTGCCCTTTTTCCTCTCGGAGTCCAAATTTATCAGTTTCCAGTATTATCAGTAGATGTCATTTCTCCCTCAGTTTTCTGTCATCTCTTGACTGTGGAAGCACAGTGGAACCTTCCACATGCCATGCCATAGCACATATAGGAAAAGTATGTAAAATTTAGCTTTGGGCAACAATATCTGCTTTCATTATATAGGGTCTCATTGAGGACCCAATTACTTTGCTTATCTCTTTCTGGCTCTTTAACTCCCTGGATCATGTGTTTTACTCACATTTTTGTTTTGATTATTCCCAACTTTAAATCATTGTTTCCTCCTTCCACCTACCCCACCTGAGCCCAGGAAGGGACATGTCCACCTTCCACCAGTTTCACCCCTGAAAAGGCCCCCTGGCCTGGTCACCACCCACCAGTGGGCACTTTACCACTTCCCAGTTGAATTCTCCCTTGGTTTCTCATGTCTTTGTCAGCAGAAATTCAGGAAATGTTTTGATGGGGGCCACTACACAGCTTTATAACTCAAATGTTATATGTACAAGAGACTCACATTGTATTCAGATTATATGCTTGAGATAACACATATGATTTCAAATTGTTTTACAATGAACACTGGGTGGAAAAATCCACTGATCCTGCCTCCATGTTTATACCAATTACTCAGATTACATTTAATGTATTAGTATTGACGTTTATGGACTGCAGTTTAAAATATATGATTTGATCACTTTATTAGAGTAAATGAATGATTTTATTTTAAATAAAACTGTAGAAACCTAAATTTAATCCTGTAGTGCTTATGTAAAGGACAGATGCATCAATTTTGAAGGGCAGAGTTGTGTGGAAAATTCCCAAAGAGAATCTAGAGTCATGAAGTCTTTGAGGTGGAAGGGACCTTCGAGGTCACCGAGCTGGGCCCTCTGCAGGGCCTGCCTGCCCTGGACAAGAGCTATATGAATTGCTTATAAATTGCCTGTGCTTGGGTGTGTCCTACCTCTAAACATAGCCCACCCTGTTTCCGGAGAGCTCTAATTGTTAGAATAGACTCTTATTTTGAGACTAAATCTAGCACCCATATGCCAGCTATCTGTATAGATGAAAATAGTGCTGTGTCTTTGCTGCATCTTCTCTCCAAGCAGAATGCTCCTTGTTTCTGTAGCCAGTTCTCATAGGACATAGTAACAAGGACCCTTTAATTTCCCTCTTAGCTGTCCAGCAGTACCCCAAACTGACATAGTATGTATTGTGTGTGTGGATTGTCCAGCTCAGAATATATTGATATAGCACAGCCTCTGCTGTCGCCACAATTGGGGCCAAGGTCACAGTGATTTTAGGCAGAAGTCAGTATTCACTCCCTTTTCATGGGAACTTTGTTTCTGTTTACATAAGGGTTTTATCCTTGTTCT
Organism: Furipterus horrens; assembly: GCF_987537825.1. Taxonomy (NCBI): domain Eukaryota; kingdom Metazoa; phylum Chordata; class Mammalia; order Chiroptera; family Furipteridae; genus Furipterus; species Furipterus horrens. The sequence continues at coordinate 151,741,663 of NW_028327175.1, read as the reverse complement.
TTAACTTTTATATTTGTCTTTTGCTTGGCATTAAATACATACATTTCAATGGTAAATACATCAGAATATTTATAAATAGCAGCTAAGTATAGATTTATAAAGATGCAAAAGCTTTGACCCCTCTAATACTTAAATTCTGTATTTTCCATTGTAATTTCTCCCATTATTTTATCCCTTATACTTAGAAATTATTTTTTAAGTAATTATTAAGGATCAATCTTATGTCCTGAATTCTTCATCTCTTTCTCTGCATGCCTACTGTCCATACATTTTTGTTTCTCTTTTCATTTCTTATCTTCATTATCACAAAAATATTCACTAGAATTAACTAGAACAGATGGTACTACTTCAATATTAATTACATACCAGAGAGCAAAAAATTAAGTAATATGTTAAACTTTATCAAAGGTTGATTTTTTTAAAATGTATATTTCAGATTAACCAATAGGTAAGCAGCTGACTTTTTAGAGATGAAATTTTATGGACTCAATCCTAAGAAACTAAAGCATGTGGAATTATTTTGACAGAAAAATTAGCCAATAATAGGGACACAAAAGGAACAAAATTCTGAAATATTTGTTGTTCAGTGAATAGGAAACACACATATTATTTTGAGTTGACAACATTTCGGTTCACCAAATATTTATATGTCTTGTAGATACAAAGAGAAATAAGACATGCTTCTAGTCATTTGGAAACTGGTAGTTTAAGGGAGACAGACAAGTTTAAAAGAATTAAAATAGTCTTACACAGTAAGTTCTTAATGTCATTGGCAGGTTCTTGGCAACTGTGACTTTAAGTGGAAAGATTTACAACAAAACCAATTTTTACTATAGACTAATTGATTATAAACAAGAGTTTAGTTCCTATGGCTTTTATTTATTTATTTATTTTTTGGTTGTAAAAACACCACCAAGCTTCTAAATAAAGACTCAAAACACTTCTAATAGTAAACACTGAAATAAATGTGAACTATACATAGATTTAAGAAAGATGAATAAGAACAAATAAGATAATTCTTTTCCAACCTGATCATTCTAGGTCAGGGTCACAGGTGGCTGGAGCATATTTCAGCAGCTCAGGGTGCAAGGCGGGACCCACTCTGGACACGACACCCTTCCCTTGCAGGGCCACTCACAGCCACACTCAGATGAGGACAATGCAGACACACCAGTCCATCTCATGGGCACATCTTTGGGATGTGGGAGGAAATCAGAGTGCCCAGAAAAAACCCATGTAGACATGGAAAGAACATGCCACTCCACACACAGTGGCCCTGGCCAGAACTGATTATTTTCATTGAGATTGAATAAAACATTATTTCAGGTCCTTCTGTAGTTGATAGAGAAAATGTATATAAAGTGAAATGGAGTACATATGAATGGGCACATCCACTAGGCCGGAGGTTAGAGTGATGGGGACACTGCCCTAGCACCTGAAGACCTGGAATGTAAGCAGAAGGCGTAGAGAACACAGAAAAGCTTGCAGAAGTGGGATTGACAGGACATGATGACTTACTGTGGGGGTAGCGGGGAGGAAGGAGCCCACCAGGATGTGTCAGAAATGTCGGATGTGACTATCTGAGGGGCTGGTTACATACACCTTGTATTACAAAAGGAACACAGAGGGATTGGCTGACATGTGTGTAACGTGTGTCCCCTCTCTTCCTTCTGCTTTCCCTTATTCCTGTAAACTATTAATAACATTTTTTGCAAAGTAAGAAATGTTACTTTATGTTGACTCTTTAACTTGGATTTTCAGTACCAGCTCAAAAAATGCCAAAGCTCTGTACTTGGAATACCCTAGAGAACAGAAATTCAGTGAGTTGAAAAATACGAAACCTGGAGAATCATTACTGAATTATTTTGAGAAGTGTTGAAGGCATTTCTTTTTGTCTAAGCTGTTGCTCATTGGGCATGATGAATTTAGAAATGCTAGTGAAAAGGCATCTAAGTTTTAGATTTATGGCAATCTACAGGATAAGAACAGTGATGTCGTATTCATGCCCTCCCATATACTATAACTATTTGTTATAGTCATAAGGAACCCTTTTAAACAGTGACATTTTTTAATGTATCCTTCCAGTTTGTGAGCAATAATTTTATAGTGACTTTTTAAAATTGGAAAGTAGGAAAATAGAAGAAAATCATCCATAGTAATCTTCCTGATCATTTTATACAGTCTATTTCTTACACATAACATTTCTAAAAGTTTAATTTTAAGAAGTTTAGAGAAATGAAAAGAAAGTATCTTGAAAAACAATTTAGAAGAATAGTTTTTCTTTACAAATATGTTCATTAACAAAAATAGGCATGGCTATACTTGTGATATAAGAATACCCTGAAAATTGGTCAAACTGGCTGTAAAAAACATGTACTAGATTTAACTTTTCTGAAATGTGCTTTTATTGCAAGAATAGTTCAAGTTTGAAGATGCGTTTTAAAGAATTCTCCAAAAATATAATACACACAGTATATCTTTTATAAGACATGTCTGGAAAAGCATACATAACATTTTGATGAAAAATGATGCTTTAATGTTAAAGCCTGAATTACCAGGAAGGAATGCCTTTATCCCAGAATGTATGAGATTAATTTTTTCTAATGCTTCTTATATGTATGTGTTCATCTCTGTATGGTACTTTTTATTACTGAAATTAATTTTAATACAAAAAATGTACAGCCAAAGTCCTGATTTTAAAAGTCACTTGAGATGTTTTCTCTCACTGTGGTAATGTTGATTATGCCACCAGCTGAACACACATTTGTGTTAATTTGTCTCATTTCACTTTCAGTTTTTAATAATGGTTGTTTTACACACATGTAAAATATTTGTTTCCAAAACAAAATATGCAAAGCAATTTAGCTTCTAGCTCTGTCCCCTCTTATCTCTTATAAGTTTCTCTCTTAAGAAGCAAGTACTGTCATGCTTTATTTCATAGATGAGGAAAAGGAGGTTCTGAAAGGTTAATTTACATGCCTCAGGTCACATGGTTAGTAGTAAAAAGAACTAGAATTGGAACCTGCATTTCCAGAAACCTTCAGATGTCTGTCTGTGTTTTTAATTTCATTAGCCTGACAAGTGTATATCAGTATTTTCAGTTATTAATTCTAGCAGAAATTAACAGACATCTAATAAGAGTTTAGTTGAGAGTCAATGTAGACAGAATGGGAGAAAACAGTCCAGTTTGTTGGGCTTTTTTAAAAAAGACAAAACAAGTCTGTTACTGCTTGATGCAGTACATAGTTCTATTAACAAGAAGTTCTGTGGATAGGTGTAAAATATATGATGGCCCTTGACAACATGAAGGAATTCTTTTAAATTAGAGTAATTATATCTTGATGTATCTGTCTTTGAGATCTGCTCTCCAATTATAATAAAATGAGACACACACATATTCTATGGAGAGAAGGCTTCATAGACTCTATCTTTTGTGCATTAGACCACAGCTGGAGCGTTTATTTCAAATGAGGCTGGGAAGTCCCAAGGTCCCCTGTGTCATGGAGAGTGTAACAGGAATGCCTGGCCCAGAATTTTAGCTTGAATTTGCAATTTAATGTACAGCTTTTAATTGCACTATCAGCAATATTTACTTTCATCTCATAACAATAAACTTTTTATGATAATGACTTAGTTAACTGTGGCACTAAAGCAGAGACAGGTGGTACTAGGCGTCCCTTGGCTTTTATGTAAACACTCAACAAAAGGCATTCTTTTTATTTGTCTTACAATTATATGTCCAGAAAATACTGAAAGGAACTCTGTCTTTAGAATCATACTATTTTGTAATGTTTCCAGGGAGATTTTTTTTTAATTAAATTTTAATTTACTCCAGTCAGATGCAGTGATTCTAAGTGTATATTGAATCAGTTTTGAGAAAGGCATAGTTGTTTAACCCATTCCCCCAGCAAGATAGATTATATTTCATTGCCCCCAAAAGTCCCTTCATGCCATTTTCCAGTCAGTACCCCCTCCTCCCCTGGAAGAAGCTAGTGTTAGGAATTCCAGCACCATTGTTGAACCCTAGATTCTCCTGTGTCAAAGATGTGTCTTTAAAACTAGGTACTCCTTTTAAGGAGTGTTTCCCCACTCCCAGAAGCATTCCGAAGTATATGCATAGGGCAAGAATGGGGATCTACAACTTGGCCACATAGAATTTCCTGGATTGCTTCTAAAATGCATTGGAATATGCTCAGTGTTAAATTGTTATGGAAAGAGAAGCCAGTTCATTTCCAACCTCTCAAAAAGATTTCAAGTAATTTTATTTCTTGCATTTTCATTTTAATTTGGCTCTATTTTAACTTCTACTTGCATAAAAGAAATGCCATCAATGCTTTGTGACTTTACCTTGAGTTTGTGTGGTGTGTATACCCTCTGAGTAGAATAAGTGATCATCTAATGGAAATTTAGTAAGAATGATCAATAAATGTCATCCCCCTGAATGTACAGAAACAATGTTTGCTTTGGTCCTGTGAGCCTCTGTGGGGTAAAAGGAGAAATGTTCTCACATCTATTTTTCTACTCTGGGGCTGGGTACCATTGCCTCAGGGGTGAGGCTCTGTCATTTGGTTCTCATAGTAAACAGAGTACTTCTGTTACCTCCCTTGGAGAAACTGTGTGTGTGTGTGTGTGTGTGTGTGTGCATGTGCGTGTGTGTGTGTGTGTTGAACATTCCATATTATCCCTAGCGATTTTTTTCTTCTCTGCTTTTAGCTAATGTGCTCTTTTTGATTAATACATTTCAGAACCAGGGTTGGGATAAACTGAACAATGCAGAGAGAAAAAAGATTCCAGATAGATGGCTACTTTGAGTTCAGTATTGCAACACATGGAGTAACGAATGAAATTGCGCTGCTGTTGTGATTTATTCTCTTTATTGAAATAGACAAGCATTAGACAAACCATAAAATTTCCATCTGTATTCACAGCAGGCTCCCACCATCCAAAATGCACATTCTACCCCCCTTCCCCACTCCTATCTTTCTAAAACACCCAGGACTGAAACATTTTAATACTGGACACCAACAGAGTCATCATGTTTTATTTCTAAAAGCAATGGATCTGAGCATCTGTTCTTGGATTGCTGCATTCATTTTAAAAGGAAAGCTCGCCTCTTGTACTTAAATGTCACTGAGGACACGGGAGTTGGGTCAGAAAGGATCTGCAGTGCAGCAGAGGGAAATGAGTGGGGATTCTGCTGTAGGTCTGCTCTCGTCACCCCACCAGCCTCATTACCTTGAGAGGGGGAAAGAAAAGTGTTTTCACACAGGGTACTGATGATCAGTACAGAAGAGAGGCACCCATTGTCATTTTCACGCACATTTCTCCATTGCCTGCTGGACAAACGCTTTTAATAATGAGAAACAGCTATTCTAAGGCATATAAAAGTGAAAACCTCCTTCTCAGGCTAGAGGAATAATTCAGTTTATTCTTTCCCTAAATTCAAAACCAAACACTTACTTGCTTGACATTTTAGGCATAGAAAGCATAGAGTCCTAAAAAGATATTTTTAAAAGATAATGGTAAATTTTTATCTCTTTAGCAAACTGTTCCCCCACTTGAAGAAAATTCTGTTTCCATTTTTTATAAAGGCAGTCTGATGAAAAATTTAAACAAATTCTTTTAGGAGCATGTCTCTCTCGGATGTCACACTAAGCTCCCCTTTGGCTGGAACAGTTATATAAGGGATGGACTTCTATCCTGAATCCAAGGCTCCCATACTTGCGACTCTGTCCCTGAAGGCTTCATGTTTGTGGTATTTCTGCCTCAGTTTTAAGTGTGATAGGAATTTTTAATAATGTTACTCTGTTGGAACAACATTGGTGGAGGATCCTTATGCAGAGGGTAAGATACAATGTCTATACAGTGGAATAATTATGTGTGTTCAGTAACAATAAAAATAATGTTAGAGCAAGTTTGTCCCTGGATCAAGGGACAGGATATGACAGTGTTTTGAGAGGGACAGCAAAGGACACCGAAGAGAGAAACTGAAAAGATAAGAGGCCTCAAAAGATGTGTATTATTGATTTGTTATTTACAAAGAACTTTCATATACATTATCATAGTTGATCGTTATAATTCTGTGAAAACGACATTCTCATTTTCAAGAAGTTAAATTACTTGTTCAAGGTCAGCTAACTACCAGGTTGCTCTGAATCTTGAGTGATACCTTCCCTCTCCCTCCCTCCTGCCTTTCTCCCCTCCTTCAACCTATTAGCATAGAATGTCCTCATGGACATGGGCATCCTGGGCATCCTCAGGGTCCAGTGATTCTCTAAAGAACAATTTAAGCCTTGAGACAAAGGAGTGGTATTTGGCTCAACTTTAACATATAATTACAGTGTGTGTATGTCTCCTATGCAGAGACTAAAAATGGAGAATGAAAGAAACTTGCTGATAAAGTCTACTATTAAGTTTCTTTCCATAACCAGGTAAACCAGCTTACATTCTGTAATGTGATGACCTCATTACACCCTCTAATATTGAGTGTTAACTTTTTCTTTGTTCTGCCAATTTCGTAGTTGAACAATATTCATGTCATTATTGCTTCAATTTGTAATGCTTGTGCAGATAATTATTGTTCATACATTTGCTAGCCATTTGTATTCTTTACTTATGCATTGCCTATTCACATAACTTTTACCTTCTGTAGTTGTCATTTTTTTAAAAATCTTTAATTTTTAAATTCCCATCAATGACTTCACAAGTAACTAGGAAGGCCAATTTATGGAGTTGTAATACTTATTACTGTAACATGCTATAAACATGTGGATATTGAGTTAGTACCAACATAAAACATGGAAACTAAGATCTGTTTTTAAATAGCCTGTTTCCTAATCAATGAACTAGAATTATAGAAACACAGGTGTCAATTTTTAATATTTCAAATAGGATGATCAAAACCAAGCTAGGACTGTAGAATAACCTGCTATGGATAACAGTTCTCAGAATTGGTTTAAGCCAAGTGAATCTATTTTATTGTTTCCATATAACTTATATTAGAAAACCAAAATAAGATCTAAGTGTGCATTCAGAGTACATTTACAGTAGCTATTTATTTTTTTCTCTGGCACCAAGCAACTGCAAATCTAATACATACTCTTATTCTGCCAGAGGAACAACTCTAGGCACTTAACAATTTCAGGCATATAACCACCGTAGTCAAAATAATGAAGCAAGGTTTCACCCTGTCTGTTGAGTATCCCAGAAGCCTGGAGGAGATGCTAAAAGTGTTTCCTCTCCTGGAAGGGTCAGAAGCACTAAGATAAAAAGGGGAGGAAAACAGTTGGCTTTTGATAAAGAATTTCCAAGTACAGTGATTGAGTACTAGGTCCTAAGAAGTATTATTCTGCCCTTAGCAGGAGAAGTGCACCTGAGGTTTGGTGTAACTGACAAGGATTAAGTATGTGTGAGGTTGTTCAGCAACTGTGTGTATGTTAATTTATTAGTAGTATTATCCATTATTGTTATCACTGACACAATTATAGTTACATTAGTGGTTAGGAGATAGCTCTGCAGTATGCATGTATGCTCCATGCATCTCTTCCATTACTTTCTAACTATGCGGTCTTGGGTTCATTAGTTAACCTCACAAAGTCTGTTTGCTCATCTGTAAAATGGAGACAGCAGTAATCACTGTCTCAAGGTGATTGTTGGGAATGTCCCAAAATGGTCAACATCGTGTTTTGAAAGTGCAAAATAAATTTCTGATGTTTTCTCATTGTCCCAGTAAAGAACATACTTCAGTTTAAATAGCAGCTGAAAATTTCATGGGTAAGTTTCTCATTATTAGCCAACAGAAGGTATTTCTTATATATTAGGCAAATAAGAGAGAACTGCTCCTAACAAGTGGTAAATGCTTGTAACCTCATTCAAAATAATATAATTCAATCTTCCCTTCTAAGAGCAGTATCAGTATTTTTAGAGATAATATATATTATCTGTCAGATTTTGATTAATAGAATCTACAAGGGAATTTGAAGTGACTTTTAAAATGTGCGGGTCATTGACCTACTTCCATAAGAATGTATTCTCTGTTGTTTTTGATTTCTGGAAAGCCTTTGGCACTTTTATGTGTATTTTATATTAAGTTAATCTCTCTGACTTGAGAAAACTAAGCCTATTTAAAAAATTCTTGTTCATGTAGGACGTTTTCCATTTTTCTCTTCTCTCTTTTCCTTCTACTTTTTTTCCCTTTACTTCAATGCATATTTTAACACCTATTTGTCAGGCACTGTACAAGATACTGAAAATAGTGGCAAATAAGTCAATGACTTGCCTTTTTAGATTTTAAAATCCATGTTTTTCGTAACTGGGAATTTATTACATATCTTCTATTTCACTCCCAAATATGTGGTGATTTTTGGTTTTTTGCTCCAGAAGAATAGATCCACAAAATAGCACCTATGAGGAAATTGTCCCTCACCCTGTGGGAATATAGAAAAATCTCTATATTTAAGTTTCATTACTTTTGTTTGTTATTTTCTTCAAAACACATGATTCCCATTTATTTATGATTTTATAAAATGTCCATGTTAAAATGATTACCTTATCTTCTCATTACCTTGTGAAACAGTTTACTAGGCTATTTGTTTTGATATAATAGTCTGCGTATTCATGATCTTACATTTCTAACAAATTACATATATTTTTATCATTATTTCTTCTCATGAGACACCTCTTTTTTTTCAAATTCAGAATTCTTTTTTTAGTATATTTTATTGATATGTTGTTACAGTAGTTCTAATTTATTTCCCCTTTGCTCCCCTCTGCGCAGTACCCTCCTTCGCTCCAGCAATCCCACCCCCCTTAGTTCATGTCCATGGGTCGTGCATATAAGTTCTTTGGCTTTACCCTTTCCTATACTAATTTTAACTTCCCCCTGTCTATATTGTACCAGTTGATTAGGCTTCTTAATCCCTGCACCATTTCCCCATTACTACCCCCCACCTCCCAGCTGATAACCCTCCAAATGATCCCCATACCTATGATTCTGTTCCTATTCTGGTTTGCTTAGTTGAATTTTGTTTTTGGTTTTTTTTTTTAGATTCAGTTGTTGATAGTTGTGAGTTTGTTGTCATTTTAGTGTTCATAGTTTTTATCTTTTTCTTAAGTAAGTCCCTTTGACATTTCTTATAATAATGGCTTGGTGATAATGAACTCCTTTAGCTTCACCTTTTCTGGGAAGCACTTCATCTGCCCTTCCATTCCAAATGATAGCCTTGCTGGATAAAGTAGTCCTGATTGCAGGTTGCCTTTCGACACATTGAATACTGCTCGCCAGTCCCTTCCTGCCTGCAAAGTGTAGTCTGAGAAATCAGCTGATAGTCCTGTAGGCACACCCCTGTAGGCAACTCTCCACCTCTCTCTTGCTGCCCCCAGGACTCTGTCTTTATCTTTCACCTTTGGCATCTCAATCATGATGTATCCTGGTGTGGTCCCCTCTGGGTCCATCTCGCCTGGGACCCTCCATGCTTTCCAGACCTATATGTCCATCTCCTTCACAAAATTTGGGAAGTTTTCCTCATTTTTTTTTCAATTTTTGATTCTTCATTCTGCACTGGTTGGCTGTTTTTTTCTTCCTTATGTTCCAAATTATTGCTTTGAACCCCGGTTTCCTTCCCTTCACCATTGGTTTTGTGTGGATTTTCCTTCGTTTCACTTAACATAGCCTTCACTTCTTTTCTTATGTGTTTGTCATACTCAAGCATATCTGTCACGCCTGTGAGCATCTTTATCATCAGTGTTTTAAATTTTGCTTCTGTTAGTTGTCTATTGCCTCATCTTTTAGGTTGGCTATCTCCTCATCACTTAGTTTTCCCACTGGAACGTTGATCTGTTCCTCCTTTTGGGCCATACTTCTCTGTCTCCTCATTCTGACAGGCTCCTGTGTTTGTTTGCCTCTACATCCCAGGTAGAGCTGCCGCACCTGTTACATTGTAAGGGGCAGAGCCTTAGGGATTCCTCAGTACAGGGCAACTTGTTTCACCATGTTGTGGTGCTGTATGTGGGGGACAAGTCCAAGAGGGAACAATGCCGCCTGCCCAGCACTCGCCCCTCTTCCAGGTACCCCTCCCACTTCCGCACCAGACTGGCACCCCTCTGGCTGCTGCCCTGGCCATTGTTCCCAGAGTAGATGGGTGTGCAGATGTTCTAGGACTGTGAAGGCCCTTTAAACAAATGGACTCTACCAAGAGACCTGCAGTTTCTGCCTCCACCCCAACCCCCATTTGTCTGCACAATCAGAAGCAATGAGGCTTGATGTTCTCCTGTGCTGGGACTGTGATCTGCCAGGTCCAGTGAGGGGCTGGGAATGCTCCCCAGGTGTCCCTCCTGACTTTAAAACATGTGACTGTGCTTTCTGCTGGCCTGCCATTGCCACTGCTGCTGCTGCCACTGTCACCACACCACATCCTCTCCACCCTGGCTCCTCCCCTCCTACCTGTCTGGATGAGTATTTCTTCTTTATATCTTTGTTTGCTGGACTTCCATGCAGCTTGATTTTCTGGAACTTCTGGCTGTTTCTACTTTTGAGGTAGTTGTATTCTTTCTTAGTTGTTGAGGGACATGCAGCATGTCTGTCTACGCCGCCATCTTGGCTGGAAGTCCATGAGACACCTCTTTACATTATATCTAGATCGCTTGAGCATCCTTGAATAGTCTTACCTTTAGACTGTTCAGTTGGCCAAGATACATGATAGTCCAGATGGTATTGTTTTCTTTTCTCTTAAGATTAAACAAAATCATTTTCCCTTTAATTCCAATGGGTTGGTGGCCCTATGGCTGTTGGTTTTCTTAAAAATGGCCCTTTCGTCACATAAACTTTTAATGCTTCTGTAAGAAGAAGACAGGATATAAAAAGGACATTCTACACATGTGTTCCCTTTGCCTGGCTATACCGCCTTTTTAACTCTCATTTTTGATGCCTACATTATATATTTTTGGTTCTGTGATTTATATTAGGCTTGTTTTGATTTTGGTACTTTTGAAGTTGGCGTGTCTTCAGGAAGACACAATTTTTAATTCATTATCAGACAGTGTCAACATATTTTGCTAATAAGACAGACACTCCTATGCCCCTTTAGGCTTGACACTTGAGAGAAACGTTTCCCTGTATACTTAGCTGTGTCTGCTCAGCTTGAAAGGGCCGGGTGTTGAATGCATAAGAGAGCTATTTAAGTTGCACAATGTGAAGCCTGCAGCATTCTTCCCTATTTTGTGCCCTATCTTGGCCCCTTCTTCACCACTGATTTTCTTGTTTCTATCAAGAGACCATCTTGTTTGGAGAAGTGGTATATTGGATAGGAATGTCTTCAGCTACAGATAGCAGTATGTCTAGCTAAAAGTGGCATAAGCAAAGAAAGGTGGTTTTTGTTTCTCACAAAACAAGTGGTCAGAAGGTAGGCAGCTGCTGGTGCTAGTGCTGAGTTTTAGTGATGGTGACCTTCACAATAGCTTCCTGCCTCAAATCCACATTCAGAACAAAAACAAAAGAAGGGCAGGACTAGCTATTTCAGGGCTTTAATCAGAAAAAGACAATTTCATTCAAAGCTAATACATATTAATGTGGTCTTAGCTACTGCCTAGCCATTGTTCAGGGTGTTATCTAGCTAAAATAATTTTCCCTGCTGCATAATATCACAATAATAACAATGGCTATTATTATTGTTATACATTGGTAAAATATTCTAGGTATATTCTAGTATGTCATTTCTTCACTTTGAAAATGACTTCTTACGAGTTTATTTTAAGACATAAAAAAGAGAAAAATAAAATATGAAATATATGATTTAAAAAATACCATCCCAGAAGCCTCTAGATGACTCTGTTTCACTGTCCAGAACTACATCTTCCAGCCCCTCCAGCTACAGGGAGGCTAGAGAAGGAAGTAGTTAGCCTTTCTGCTGTGGAGGCACCAAAAGAAGATAGGGGGTAGTATCCAGTGGGCAACCAGAGAACAAGTCTTCCTTTGTCCAGGGCAGCCCAGCAAGTTCACCCTTGCAGGATCTGCTCTGATGTCCTGGTGTGAAAACTCTCCTGAATTGCTCAGGCAGAGTTCTTCCCTCCGAATGGTCCTGCAGTCATCATCAACAAGACTAAGTATGGTCTCTGGACAAGCTCTGCGTGACCACATGCAATACCCAAGAGAAGGTGCTTTGTAAGGTTTGCTAAGAGCATGAATGATGCTGTGGTGTGTGAGCCTCCCCCCCGGACATGACCTGAGGCCAGCTGCTGGAGGTAAATGAAAGTGCTGAATGAGGAACTCTCGCCTCCACCTGACATTCATTTTTTCCTCATCTGAGGGCATTCCCCTAATGAAATGTGAAACCACAGCCCTGACCACTGGATTCATTAAGGTGCTCTGGGAGCTTTGGGCCAAAGCCTGCTGGCTCAGGTGTAATAGAAGTGTCCTAGTTTGGGACAGGAGGCTGTCTACCTTCCTAGAATGTTTATACACAGTTTTCAATATAGTCATTTGGTCTCAGGATATATAAATCTAAGCTCAGCAATCAATACAGTTCTCTGAAAATGGAAAATGTACAAAATATCTCTTTATAGGAAATATTCTTGGTTATGTTTAAATGGACATATAATTTTAAATATAGTTTGTCTTTCCTGGAGTTTCTTCTAAGAAGATAATTAAACAAGTGCACAGAGATATATGTGCAAAGCTTGAGGTTTTATAGCAGTGTTTTATGATAACACTTGGAAACATTCCAACTCATCACTAGAAGTTGGGTAACAAAATAATGGAACATGCCCTGACTGGTATGGTTCAATTGGTTGGGCATTGTCCAGTAGGTCAAAAGGTTGCCATTTCGATTCCTAGTCAGAACACATGCCTGGGTTGTGAGACAGATCCCCAGTTGGGACGTACAAGAGGCAACCTATCCATGTTTATCTGACACAGCAATGTCTCTCTCCCTTTTTTTCTCCCTTCCCCTCTCTCTAAATATAAATAAAATCTTTTTTTAAAAAAATAAAAGTAACAATAATGCAACACTAGGGAAACATTAAAAATGATCAGGTTGGATAGCCTAATAGTATAGAAATGTTGCTGGTTATATTAAATAGGCTATGTTGATGTGAAGCTTATTCCCTCTCAGTTTACAAAGCTGCAATTATGTGTGTACGGATGGATGTCTTTTCACCAAAATGGTGTACCATGGTTGTCTCTAGGTGGCGAATTTTTTACTTTAAAGTTTTTGTTTTTGTTTTAGATTTTATTCTTATTTATTTTTAGAGACAGGGGAAGAGAGGAAGAAAGGGAGAGTAACATTGATCTACTGTGTCTTGTACATGCCCCGACCAGGGAATGAATCCACAACCCAAACATGTGCCTTGACTGGGAATCAAACCAGCAACCTTTTGCTTTGAAGGAAGATACCCAATCAACTGAGCCAGATAAAGGTTTTTTATGGGATTTTTGTTTGCTTGTTTGTTTTTTTGTTTTTTGGCCTTGTTTTGTTCTTTAAACAGTATGTGTCTATTTATTTGTTTTATAATCAGAAAATAAAATGTCCACAAAAATAATTTTCACAAAATATGTCTTAGGTTAATGGAAAAATAGTGTGAGCTATCATACATGAAACCTCCATGGACTAGAACCAAATTAAAAATAAACCTAAATTGACAGACCATTTTCTCTTTATGTTCACAAGAGTTGGAAATCAGGACTAAATGAACTACATTGTGAAGAATAGTTTTCAGAATTTGTCTTGGAATAATTCTGCCTCCATTTTCCCCTATACCTTATTCTACTGCACTGAATAATCTACAACTACAAACTTCCATCAGTTCCTATATTACCAAATCTAGTAGCTGAACTATACGAACACATTTGTGACATATTTTCAACATCGAAGGCTAAATGAAAAAACATTTTCTGAAAAGTCTTGGGTTAAATCAAAAATTCAATCCATAGTTCCATTCCCTGAACATTCTAATTAATAAGGAATTCACTATAGAAACTTTGAAGAAGTGATTTAAAAATTCCTCTGTGAAATTCTAATATATCAGTTTACTATTACTGAAGACCAAAGGTATAGGTGAAAAGTTCCCAAAGCAATTCACTTCTAGATTTCTATTGTCCTTTTTCTAAGTAGCATGATTGTTAGTATCAGAGCAAAATTCTGAATGACTCAAGTGGGAAATGTATTAGGAAAGAAAAGGACATGCACATCAATTTTGTGTAATACTGAAAACTTAGGAAATTGAGAAAGAAGAGGACCCAGAAGAAAGATTTCAAAAAATAATGGATCTAATGTCTTGGTTCTAGAACATGGCCAGCATCACTCATCTTCTTGCAGATAGAAGCCTGCATGCGAATGTATAATTTCCAGGCTAAAAACTAAAGATTTAAAATGTGCTACTTAATAAAATAGATCTATCTGGACTTTTGTTTTTAATTAATATAAGGTTGGTGCAAAAATAATGTCCAATTTCAAGGTCTATTTTAAAAATGACAAAGCCCATTATTACAAAAATATTTATTCATTAACATAACCTCCTTTGCTTTCTAGAACCTAATTCCATCTGTCAACTAGCTTATAAATGCCACGCTTGTAAAATTCTGTAGGTTTTAAAGCAAAATATGAATCCAACTCATTTTCAACCTCTTCTCTTGATGTCAACCTAAGACCATCAAAATGCTTCTGTAGTCCCCAAAACAAGTGATAATCAGAAGGAGCAAGGTCAGGAGAATATGCAGGATGAAGCAATATTTCCCAACCAAGCTCTTTCTAGAAATTTTTGGTGAGTCGAGCTGTGTGAGGACGAGCATTATCATGATGGAAGATGACACCCTTTCTGTTGACTAAGGAGGGTTGCTTTCAAACGACAAAGTTGTTCACAGTAAAGATTAGCAGTAATTGTTTGATTGTTGTCTAACAGTTCATAATGGACAATTCCTTCCATATCCCACCATACACTCAACATGATCTTCTTTGGATGAAGTCCTCCTCTTGGATGTTGAACCTTCTTCCTCCTCGACTGATCCACAATTGGTGGCATTTAACATTATGGTAAAAGAGCCACTTCTCAGCACCTGTAACAAGCCTACCTAAAAATGGAGCCTGAAGGTGTTGCAAAAGCAATGATTCACAGCAAGCAATGTGCTGTTGCAGATTCTCTGGAGACAGTGTGCAACCCATTTTCCAACTACTGAAACCTTTCTGATCCTTGATCCTTTTCAATTGGCATAGCACAGTTATATGGGCTACGTTAAATTGTTCTGCAAGTTCCCTAGAGGTAATGGTGGGGTTTTCTGTGACAACAGCTTCCAACACTTCGGAATCAAGTTTTTTTGGACGACCCTCTTTTGGTTTCATTTTTGAACTGAAATCCCCACTTTGGAAACAGGAAAACCACCTCTTGCAACTTCTTTCAGTCACTCCATTGTTGCCATAAGCGCTCTGAATAGACTTAGCTGCTGTACTTGCATTGGCACCTTTGTGAACCTCATAGAGTAAAACATTTCTAACGTGGTCTTTAGATGGAATGAACATGGGTGCAAATATTGTGGATGATTATGAACAATATTTTAATAATTGAAAAAATAAGGTATAAAGTAGTCACTGTGATATTAAAAAATTATAAGAAGAGGCACCAATTTAATAAATACTGTCTAAAACTTTCTTTTAAAAAAGTCGGACATTACTTTTGCACCAACCTGCAAGTGTTCTGTTTTTCATTTTATTCAATCTTTCTTAGAAAGAACTACATAGAAAGAATCCTTCTCTGCAAAGGTCAACTTCCTTTTCCTTTTATGGGTAGTTTGTAGGTTAAAACCAAGAAAAGTGACTCTGAGTTTCTTTTTTTAGATAAAGGTTTTACAGTATTAGATTCAAAGGTTAAAAGTGATTTTTCATTCAAAAGATTTCTTTTAGCTTCAATAAATAAATCAAACCACCTGTCTCCTTGAGTCACCTGTCAATAAAAAGGAAAAGAGAGTACTTCCTCTTAGATAGTATCCTTCATTTGCTCCTATATGGGAAGAAGTATTTTACATCTACTTTAAGCAAAATGCAACAAATATGACTCCAAGTTTCTTGACCTTGTAGCTGTGTACCATTGTTCATTCAACTCCCTGGAATACAGTTGTTTATGAAAAAATTAGATCTGCCCTTAGTGCCTTAAAATCAAAACAGATGAATACAATAAGCCTAAAGGAGGGGTTGTCTTTTGCCCTGATACACACACACACACACACACACACACACACGTGTGCACATGTATGCAGAGGCATGCATGCACACTCAAAGTGCCAGATGTGTTGAAATTTGAACCTATGGTTTAAACAAATTTTATATCTGTCAGAACTGTTTCTTGGATTCTGAAAAAACTCGGTTAATTTAATATCTCTTTGTTATAGTTCCAAAGAATGGAGAGAATTACTGATACCAAAAAGAAATTTTATAAATAAATAGTAGAGCTATGCTTAACGTTCTAAATTTGATCAAGTTGGATTTCTTGGCACTATGGTCAGAAATCTTTAAATTTCAGGTAGTTTGGATGAACTGTTGTTTCAAACTGGCATATGATTTAAACCAGCTTTGTTTTTAAAGAAATCTAAAAATGACAAGTTGATAAGGATTCAGATCAAATTACTCAAAGGGAAGCATAAATCACACTAACAAAATTAATTTTGTGGTTAAGGATACATGTGGCAAGAGTTTTAAAGCCCCTCAAACTGACCAATACATGTTAGGGTGATTTATAAGCAGTAGCAGAAGTTCATTTAGGTGTTCCCTAAGGAAATGCCATTTGCTCTTCACCACATCAAGGCTTGTTATATATCTGCAGACGGCAACTGTTCAAAGGGAACCGCTGACCAACCTTTGCAGGCACAGTTGTGCATATGCTCCCACTGGCGGAGGATGCCGTTGCGGCCGTCAGTGTCCCTGGGCCTCAGCCATGGGGTGAACATGAAGGCGGCAGGTGCTTATAACTGAGGATGTCATCAAAACACTTTACTAACTGATGTGAATTTTTGTTTGCATTTATGCAGCCATGGCAAGTAGATAAATATCAGGTATTCCCTGAGCACTTCCCTGTGCCAGACACCTTTCTAAGTACCAAGAATTCAGCAGCAGTAAATGAGGCTGCCTGAGATGCAACAAGACTAGAGCTTGTATCTGTGAACAAATAAGCCAGTAAGACAAGTTCAGGTTCAAATAAGATCTATGAGGAGGGTAAATTTGGTAAGGCGAGTATGTAATGACTAGTGGAGCTACTTTCTATAGGATAGTCAGAGAGGCCTGTCAGAGGGCATGACATTTGGGTTGTGATCTGAATTATTAAAAAGTCTTTTCCAAGAAGAGTTTATCAAGCAGGAGGAGCAGCATGTGCAAAGGCCCTGGAAATGGGTGGAGTGTCCTATTAAATGTGGGATTCTCTAAAGAACACAAAACCATAAATGTCTAACAATTCACATAAGAAGAAAAATATTTTTATTTAAAAATCCACCAATATAAGATAGAATTTTATTATTTTAAAAGTTTCCACATTTTTACAAACCCATTTTTGAAGAGAAGTCCTTGAAAATAGGATAAAAGCAAAGAAGTAAGACTAGACACCCAACTTGCGCCACAATTCTTCCTCTTACTCAGTATCTAGGCAAGAGCCAAGGAGAACTGGGGCAAGGAGCTATTTTTATGATATATACTTTTTATTTTGGGGATTTGCAGGAAAAACGGTGGCAGTTTCCTAACTGCTGTCTTAATTTCAGTTTATTTGAAAATGTGTTATTAAAAAACAAACATTGGTGCTAGTTACCATTCTTTAAGGATTTACCAAAGTTCAATTCTGTTTCCTTAAAGCATTGAAGCTACTCTCACTTAAAGGTTTCTCAAGTCACATTTCACATTTCTTCTAAGAAACAAAGCTTAAATCCCGATGCTTTATTTTCAAAGTCATTGAATAATTCAAAATTCACAAAATATTCAGTGGTCAGGTCTAGCTGACCGTGGATCTGAAAGCTGGGTTATTTGTTAGATTTCGATAGATGGTATACTGTATTCTCTGCAGGAGACAGCACAGTCTCCATGACATCATGGACTGCACGTGGGCATGGAGATGTGTAAGCCAAGCACAGCCTCCTCGTGCCTGGTCACAGGCTGAGCTGATGACCACAATGCACGTGGCTCTCCTGGCCCTGACTGCTGACATCTATTGGGAAAAATTAACAGGCTGGGATCTCCCTAGAAAATCCTGAGATAAAGATTGCCATTTCATGCAGTGAAACAGTAGTTTTCTGAGACAGTGTTTATTTTAGAATGGGTCTTTATTCAAAACTTGTCCTGTATTCTCTGCATTCTTTCAGTGGATGCTCAGTGTTCCTGATCTTCCTTTTCCCCCAGAACAAGCAGGGACAGGTGCACAGAAGAGAATAAGGGAGGGTCACTTTTTCTGCCTGAGCAGCTCAGCTGGGAGCAGTAGGCTAAAAGTCTCATCATGTGTAGCATCTTTGAAACAGACAGCTCTCTCACAGAAGCATGGTCTCAGTTTATATTAGTCAAAACAATGATAAGAGAAAGATTGTGTGGTAAGAAACCCTGTAAAATATAAATAGTATGAGTCCAAAGAGATATGTTGGGCAAGGATAATCAGGGAAAATTATATTGAAATAAATTTAAGTAGATATTTAATTAGATGATGTTCCAATCATGGCTTATTACAGTGCATTTTGTAATTGTTATGGGGAAATCATATGGACTAAAGGAATTTGAGGATCTAAGACTCACAGTTTCTGTTTTTCACTCATTTATTCATACTCTTTTTCTTTCTTAATCTCTTTCTGCTTCTTTTCCTTCCTCTCTCTATTAAAAGAGGTCAGATCAGTTTATTTAAGCTATACATGAACCGAATTTAACTGCACTATGTGTGTGTACATACAACAACACAGTACTTAATATTCAAGTCTTAGAAACTTTAGTTTAATGGAAAAGTTAATGATTCATAAATTTATATTTGTTGCTTGGTGATAATCCTACCCTCTCATCTTTTGGAAAGAGAATAAAGGAGAGGAGGAACAAGTGTTGGAAGAGTTGAAGGAGCAGTCCCAAGTGGGGTCATTCTGTAAGAACATCAGTGGGGAGAAGTGTTTCATCTGTGCCCTCAGGGCCATAGACACCATAGTTTCCTGGGATTGGTGCCATACTTGCACAGTTGCTCACTAACTTGAACTTCTGAGTCATGCAGTTACTGTGAAATCAGACTACATGCATTTGTCTAAATGTGGAAACTTCCTTTACCCAGTTTATGATCATCTGTATTTAAGTAGGTGTATGAATAAAGTCCACAGGTAAACCTTAAATGATGGTTTTATATCAGAATTGGGAGAGATTTTACTCAAGCTTTTTTTTTCAATTTGCTACTTATTTTAATTTGTAATTCCATAATTCAGAAACATGAGAAATAAATTGCCATCATGTGCCTGTACTTTAAAGTGGTATTATTTTTATTTTACTTATATTTTTTCTTTTTTATTAAATTTATTGGGGTGACACTGGTTAACAAAATTTTGCGGGTTTCAGGTGCACACTTCCACACCACATCATCTATACACTGTATTGTGTGTGCTGCCTCAAGTCGAGTCTCGGTCCATCACCATTTATCTCCCCTATATTCTCCTCCACTTCCCACCCTGGCAATCACCACACTGTTGTCGCTGTCCATTAGTTCTTTTCTCTCTCTCTTTGCACTGTTAGTGGAAATGCAGATTGGTGCAGCCACTGCGGGAAGCAGTATGGAGATACCTCAAAATATTAAAGAGCTGCCTTATGACCCAGCAATTCTGCTTCTGGGAATATATCCAAAAAAAAAACTTGAAACACAAATTCAAAAGAATATGTGGACCCCTATGTTCATTGCAGCATTATTTACAATAACCAAGATCTGGAAACATCCCAAGCACCCATCAGTAGATGAGTAGATAAAAAAGCAAGTGGTTCATTTACACAATGGAATACTACTTAGCTATAAAAAAAAGAAAATCTTTCCTTTTACAACAGCATAGATGGACCTAAAGAGTGTTATGCTAAGTGAGATAAGCCACTCAGAAAAAGTCAAATACCATATGATTTCACTTATATGTGGAATCTAATGAGCAAAATAAACTAACAAGCAAGATAAATATAGACTCATAGATCAGAGAGCAAACCAACAGCATCAGAAAGAGGGGATGACACCATGAAGGGATTGAGCAAAACAGCAAAAAAGGTAGATTTTCATTTTAAATGCATTTCTGGGTGCCTTTAATGCATTGTCATCTCAGATTTTTGTTTTATAATCCGCATTAGAAAACAATTTTTTAAGTAATAAGGATGAACCTTTCATTCCAGGTGCTTGCTGAGTAAGCTGTTCTGTGGGTCCCTGCTGGCCTGAGCAGCTGTCCCCTGCCCATTCCCCTCTAAATTCCCAGTGACTCACCTTGATCTTTCCACACCCCAAGTTGTACTTAGCTACCTCTTTGCCTTATCCTGCCATTCAATTTTCCTCTAAAAGCTCCAGGCAAATAAGGTTCAAAATAGAAATTGACACCTTGATTTCAGCTGTAGGTTTTGCATGTTCCACTAAGAGAACCTTGTCTAAAATATGCAAATGCTTCTGACCTTGGATGGAGCAGTCTGCGATTGTACTGAAGTGAATAATTCTATATTTGGCAGTTATATGTCAAAGCAAGTTTTGTACATGCAGCAGATGTACATTCTGGGTGACTGCCATTAGCATGCATCTGAGGAGTTATTTACTGGTTATTGGAGGATTTGGGGGTGGGGAGTGATGCAGGCAGGAGAACCAATGACTTGCCCCCTCATTGTTTTATTTTGTGAGTGATCGTGCCAAAGAAAAACCTTCTGAGTCTGAACCCTTAAAGGGATCATTTATATTTAAATGTTTGCAATCCGTTAACTGTAGGAAGCCTTTGGATTGGGGAGTTCCACTGAATTGAGAAAAGGAAACCTGGCCTCTTTTATTGTTTAAATTCTAATTGTTTCTAAAAGAAAAGCATTTGAAGAAATATGGTTGTGCCCTCTGTGTGGCATTATCTGGTTTTGTGAAAGTTGATTTAGGGGATTTTCTCTGTGAAACCAATAAAGCAGCTTAAGTAATTGGAGCTAAATTATTCTCCCTGGACCACAGCCAGGTCAGTGGCCCTGGGAAGTTTGGAAGGACACAGGGAACTCAAGGTGGGACAGCAGTAGCATCATTATTTTAGCCCAGCTAGCTGAGTAGGGGCTGCTGCAACCACAAAGGCCCTGCCTGCACTTCTGATCCGGGACCTTTCTTGGTCGACGTAATTGCTCACACTGGAATCTTCCTCTTCCCCTGTCTCTTCAACCTTCTCTGCTTTGTATATTGCTAACAGTTAACATTTGTAGCTTTCCACAGCTGCTTTTTCCTTTAGAGTTCGGAGCTGAGGCTCAAGAGAGTCTTTGGGTTAGATTTCTGAAGTCTGTTTACTGGACAAGCAGGATTGAGGGGATTGGCCTGAGCCGCCAAAGGGACCTGCCTTATCTACTCGGAGATCAGCTTGGAATAGCTTTTACAAATTACTTCATATCTTCCTGTCTCACTTCATTTGTAGTGTGTCAAGAGTTAGAAGACACCATATTGCTTTTGCTTAGGGTGTAGTGAAGATCTTGTCATCCTCTAAACTTTTTTGCACACATTCTTTTAAAGCCATAGCTTTTTCTTCTGTCCCTTTAGATTGCTCTCACCCTGATTCATTTCTCCTCCCTCGTATTTATTCAGCCTCTTCTTAAAGCCAGAACCTTTAGCTACCATCTAAGCTCCATAATTAGCCATCATTGCCATCATTTATTGGATGTTAAGTATGTACCCTACTATGCATATTATATATAAACATTTGTGTACATTGTCTTATCTCCCTTACTAGATTAAAAATTCATTAAAGTTAAATGCAAGGCATTATCCCACTTTGCCTCTGCCTGGCATACCACCTTGCACATAGTGCTGAATAAATGTGGCCAGCACTAAGACTTTCAGTCGATTTGAAAAAATGTAAATAATAGACATGTTAGCTATTAGGCATGTAGTCTCAATATCTTTGGGTCTTATCCCACTTTTTTGCAGGAAAATGCTTATTAACTGGATAGATTCCTTGCTTCCTATCACCCCCCACTTCCCTTCTCTTTTCTTAGCACTTGTGCCCTCTAGGTTTCCAGTTATTTCTGGGAGATGTGACTTGTCCAGAGACTCATGTTGCTCAGAAGCTTATTTTTCCATGAGTATCTGCGCCTATTAAAAAGGAGAACAGAGAGGGTGAGAATCTGTACTCCCACCTTCAATCAGCTTCTGTTCCAATGACTGCTACTATTTTTATTTTTCCTTTTCTTTTTCTTTGTATTTAGAAAGAATTAGGGTTCACGTGGGCCTTTAGCAGATAAAGTGAGTTATTTATATCCAAAGAACCTGAGTTATTTTGAGTCCATCATTATGTGAAGCATTGATTATAAGTGAGTAGAAACTATTAAGATTTCGTATATTTTGAAGTTTTTTCATGTGTTTTAAAGAAAAGTATTTGGGGGTGGATTTTTAGAGGCACTGAATATTTCATGGATTTGTTTTTAAGTATTTATCTTCCTTAGCATTCAACCGTTATCCCTAACTAATCTTTGCTTACTATTTTCATGAGAACTGAAAGATATTTCCTTCAGTTTTGAATTGCCTGCCAGAGCTGTAACACATGAGGCCTTTGTACTTCTTTCTGCAGTAGCTAATGAAATCCAGAAGTCAGACTGTCTGGGTAGACATCTTGCAGAAAGAAATCTTTTTCTGATATCTCTGGCTGAATTCATGAAATTACAAGTTGAATGAAAGGTTAAAGTTCAAGTAGCAAATAAAAGGCCAAGTGTAACACCAAACAGTTTGCACCAGAAATGTTCTGCATTTCTCTCCCTTAAAGCAGCTGTTGCTCAGTTAAGTTTCGTTACTGTTTTCCCTTTTCCTGTGTTTCTCTCAGGAGCCCATATTGTCACCACTTAGTCCTGGAGCAAGGCTTCTTGAGAAACTGGTTTATGCTGGGTAGACTGAACTGGCAGTAGAGAAGTGAAAATATGTATGAGAAATGTGCACACTGTTTCTGCATTCCTTTGTCTTTCAAAGTTAGACTCCAAGGTCTTTAAGCAGATCTTTACACTTTATCCATGTTCCCTTCACCCACCATACTGAGAACCAGTCACGTGCATTCACACTGAATCAGGCATTGTGGGCCTCTGTAATCTGTTTGAAACTACTATGAACTGATTTCCTTTATGGCTTATAAAATCAGCATATTTTCTTTTAGAGGCACCCATTCTATATAATAGAAATATAATACCTTGTGGGTGTTGATACTACTACTAATAATAATAATTATACACAGGGACTTTCTGTGCCAGACACTATTATAAACCCTTGAAGTGTGACATTTCACTTAAAATTTCCAGCTGTCTGAAAAGGGTAATGTATCTCTGTTTAACAGCTAGGAAGCCTGAGGCTCAAGAGATTGTTACTTGTCCTGGGTCACATGGCTAGTGTTTCAGAGCTGAAGTTCAAACCCAAGTCTGTTTTACCACTAACTCTCTGTCCTTAGTCACTACCTCCAACTTTTTCTGAAAGTTGTCAAATGCCAATACTTCCTGAAACAACCAGTTATTTTTCCTGACTAGTTCTTTCATATAGTAGGTAAGGCAGCTGCATGAATAATTAAAACCCATGGACCCAGGTTTCTGTACCACCCATACTCAGAATGGACTAGCTGGAGCAACAAAGACTTAATACCCAACATGAGTTAGCTTGAGGAATGGCAGCAAACAAGATAGAGGCATCCCCTTTTGCCCTTCAAATAATCTGTACTCTACCCTTGCTCTGTTGCTGAGGAGGCTAGAAAGACAGTAGAACCCTCAATCAGTGTAGAAACAAAGGCATTTCCTGTCTGACCCCTCCAGTGCAAGGGAAGCAAACAAAGCATGGTGGTGATGAGGGGACTGAGTGAACAGGGTTTACAAGTTCAAGGTCACATCTTAAGCTTCAGAACGCTGTTCTCACCCAGGCTAAAAATAAACTGTGTCTCAAAGTAGTTTCGTGTTGTTAAATGTCTAAGGTAATGATTCACAAAGATTGGTCCCCAAGCCGGTGGGATCAGCATCACCTAGTAACTTGATGAAAATACAAATTCTCAAGCCCCAGCCCACATCCACTAAATAAGGAGTTCGGGGGTGGGGGGATGGGTCCCAGCAGTCTGTGTTTTCACAAGAAAGTTCTGATGCACAGTAAACAACTGGTTTAAGATATACCTTTTCATCACTAAAAATAAGTCTGGTGAAACCAGCAAAATGAAGTGATTTATAATGGTATCAACTCACCCATCTGGAATCTACCTGTTCATTTGCCCATTCACCATTTGTTGCAAAGCACTTTGACAGATGTTAATTTATTTCATCCCTATAATAACTCATGGGTGTTCTTATCCTCATTTTATAGTTGAGGCAACAGAGATTAGAAGACATTGGGTGACTTGTGCAACAGGACCCAACTGTCTTGGGAACTGATCCAAGTTTCTGGACACATACTCTGAGATTCAGACAAGATATCCCATCCCCTCACAGTCAAGCAGGAAGATATACATAAGCAAAAACTAGGAAGCCCTACTATCCCTGTATGCCTTCATGGTGGTGAATTAACCTTTTTAGTATGCAGAGTGTTAATGAAGCTCACGTTCCTTTGTTCTCTTAAAGATATTCACAGATACCTTCTTCTTGACAAGAGGCAAGGTAAAGCGGTTAGACATGCAGTCTTTTCTTGTCTATAGTTTATAATCATGGAACATGATATAAATAGTAAGATTTTAAATTTTGAGGTTTATTCAGTAAACATGTATCTAGTGTGTCCAGTATTACATTAGGTACTGAGTATAAACAACAAAGAAGAAATAATAGATGGTCTCAAGTCACTTAGAAGATTCATTGTATGAAATCATTAGAAAACAATAAGAGTATCAGGGGCTGGGTGATATGATGTAACAGTGGTTGAGTAAAGGGTGAGATCAGTGAGAGTCAGAACATTCATTCTCTCTATGAAATTCTACCCACCAGTGTTTTCCAGGAGAATAGGTCTGTATAATCAGTAAGTTGGAGCTGGTTACAGTGAGCCTAGGGCAAAGAAGCATGAGGCAGCCTAGCTCACTCAGGGGAGAGGAGGCAGGGGGCGGGCGGGGGGGGGGGGGACAGAACATTAGTGAGAGTTTATGTTCATCTAATATCTCAACAACGATCGCTAAATTGCTCCCTGAAGATGTACATCTGTTTATATATTCTCTACCAATGTATACTAATCTCTATCTTCCTCAACATTGCATCTTTATTATCAATATTCTTAATTTCTACCAACTTTATAGGCAAAATCATATTATTTTGTTTGTATTTACTTAAAGACTTAAAAGTCTGAGTAAGATTTCATATGCTTATCTTATCTTTATGCCCCTTACCTGTTATCTTTTATTGGAGGGTTTCCTTAGTTGTAAGAATCCCTCCTGCTGTATGGATGGCAGCCCTTTGTTGTATAAGGAGAACATATTTCTTCCTCTTTGTTCTTTTCTTAACGTTGCTTATTTGGTGTGCCATGTAGAGTTGTTGTGTTTTTATGTACACAAATGTACGATACACACTCTGCTCTCTATGACTTTTGGATTTAGTTTCCTACTTAGAATTCTTTCCTTCAAAGGAATTAAAATATTCACTCATGTTTTCAACTAGTTGTTTTGTGGTTTTATTTTATACACATAAATTTGTAAGAAACCTGAATTTTATAAAGGGATGAATATTGAGGAAAGAACCTAGCTTCATTTTTTTCCTTCTAGTGTCCAAGTACTCTAGACCTATCATTATAAATTATCCAATGATTTCAAATGCCATCTCTATTATATATTAAACTTCCAAATTTACTTGAGTGGTTTTATTATTTTTGAAACTGTTTTTGGACTTCTTGGCATCTTCCCCAGATTAGTCGATGCTCCTAGAATGAATTGCTAGTTAATAAGGGACCACACTTGTTAGAACAGCTTCCTTTGAAGACTGCCTCCTGTGTACTTGACAGAAAAGGCGTAAGATGCAAACATTATTAGAGGGTATTTTTATCAAAAATATAAGGTTCATGATTTTTAATGATACATTCCCCAAGAATGTAAATCAGAGCAATGCCTGAAGAATATACTCTCATGAAAGAATTGTTGAATGGATGAATTGGTGCTTTGGCATTGATTTATTATGTCTGCTCTTCACTTTCTAAAAGATTAATGTATTTCATCTAGGTAAAGAAGTCACACACCTAAATGGATATGATTCACCTGTTATGGATTTGCTACCATGTGTCAAAACCCATAGAACTTTTTGTAGTCTTTAATCCAGTAAAACTTACTTCTAAGAATCTAATCAAAGAAAAGTCAAAAAGAAAGGGGAAAATTATATGTATAAAAGTGTCATGGTAACACTTTTTATATTATTAAAATATTGATGACAAGTAACTGAAATGGCCAATAAGATAAATACTGAAAAATAATTTAAAAACATAAGTCAGGATATGATATACCAACTTTAAATACATATATACATGCACACACACAGTTATGCTAAAAAGCCTAGAATGAGCAACATCAAAATGATTAGTTGTGCTGGGAGCAATATGTTGGCCTTTATTCCCTTATTTTTCAAAATATTCGTAATGCTAGCTTTTCACTTGTATAGTAGTAAACTAAATGGCACACTAAATCTAATTTAACATTTGAATGAGGCACAGGCAGCTGGGAAGCATCCTTAGTTGGGCATTGTTTCACAGTATTGGCTGCTGACTCAACATTTTGAGCTTTCTGCAATGAGAAATTGGTAAAACAGAATAATATCTATAAACATGATGCTTTGCTGAAGACCCACCTATACAAACATCCAAAGTTTTACTAGCCTTTTGAGAATGAGGAAGCCTAAAGTGATGTCTACTTTCATTCTTTGTGTGCACACACATCCCATTTATTTAAATCCCTTTCCTCTTTCAGAGTTAACCAAACATTTCATTTAAATTTGCAAGTCACACAGTAAATAAGATTGTTTGCACTTGTCTGTGAATATTTGCATGGCTATTAAACTAGAAGAAATGGACTAACTTCCACAGAATATACATTTTTTAACTCTGTTTTCAAAGTTCTGTGCACTTGGTAAAATCTTATTTTTGGGTCAATTTTCATAGCTATATTTGTGATCTAAAAAAAAAAAAATTTTAATTAAGAGTTTTAAGTCCCAGCCCTGGCCAGGTAGGTCAGTCAGTTAGGGTATTGTCGCCATATGCTAAGGTTGCAGGTTTGATCCCCAGTCAGGACAAATACAAGAATCAAGCAAATAATGCATTAATAAGTGGAACAACAAGTCAATGATTGTCTCTCTCTCTCTTGCTTTCTCTCTCTCCCCCTCCCTCCCTCCTTTACTCTCTTTAAAAATTAATAAATTTAAAAATTTTTGAGTTTCATGCTTAATACCAATAACAGATATGAAACACATAAGATACTTTTTGGGTGAGAGGGGATGTTGCCATTTTTGAAGTGAAGCATTAATTATAATAAGGCAAATACCACAGAGATAGTAACCACTGTGCTCTGTTTCCTGTGTGTCTGCTGTGCTCCTGAAGCCGTGCCTGTGGAGCTGTTTATTTCTGTTCCTCAGACCTCCCATCAAAACCTGGATTCTCACATATCATCTTTGGCATCAGGATGAGCTGGCTAAGTAGCTATATTAACTATGTTTTAGTTTTGTTCTTTGTTTTTCTTTAATTCCCATGGCTGAACCTTTCTGGGTGACATTTGTCTTGGCTTCTGTGTAGAATAGAAAGCTGCAGACATATTAGGCACCTAAAATGAATTCAAAGGTTGCTCTGAATGCTCTCTTTCCATCTGTAGAAATAGTTACTTGTTAGATTTTGGATGCTGACAGCAGGTAATTTAGGAGGAAATGGGAGTGAAGGGCAAGCAAGGTCTGCTTTGATGGACTTGGTTTAAAACTAAGTGATTATTAGGATCTGCCTCTAACTCTGCCCCTTCACATGTTCAGCTAGGAGAAACTACTCAAAAAAGACAAGCCCAGGTCTGTGGACCCTCAGAATTGAGACTTGCCCTAGAGCAGTGGTTCTCAAAGCATGGCCCCCGGATCAGCAGCATGGGCATCACCCAGGGACTTGTTAGGAATAAAGATTTTCAGTCCCTACATCAGACAGATTGAATCAGGAACTCTGGGGTGGGCCCGGCACTCTGTGTTTCAGCAAGTCCTCCAGGTGATTATGAGGCATGCTCAAGTTTAACAACCATGACTGTTACAAAAACAGAAACTTAACCTACAAACACAATCTTACTGCCACTTCCTTTCTTTACTTTTGGCTGCATGATACATAAACCCCCAAAATTTCAAATTTTCCAGGAAGGTGCCCATGAATCTACCTCCACCTCCACTCTTCAGTGGAACCATTTTTGACCATTTCTGTTTCTAGAAATTTCACTAGTGCTTTTCATTCTCTAAAATATATTCTTTATATATCATATGTAAAAAGTATTTATTGCTATACCTTCTTTGAGAAATAGGAGTTCGTTTACTTATTTATATTCTCTTCCCTTTCTCCTGCCTCCAAACTTTTTATTACCTACATTTTTCTTTTTATTTTTGGTTCTTCCAGAGATTACTTTTATAATTTTAAATTATATACTTCAGTTTTTAAGTATTCATCCATTGAACTTGGTACTATATAAAATGAAGAAACTGACATCTGCTTCCCACCCATTCCTTTCTTCTTCCCTCTTTTAGATAATTTTAGACTGTTGACATTCTATTTTACTATGATAAAATATTTGATGATGAATAGTTCATGCATTGCCTCTGAAAATTAGAAATAGTGATTGCAATAGAATGGTTACATAAATGTCATCAAATGCAGAATGAAAAGTATGATTCTTCTTTGACGTAATGCCCTGCTCACCAGTGTGTGTCCTGTCCTTGATTGCTTGCCTGGGTTTGGTCCACAGCCTTAGATTATCCCATGACAACATTTCCCAAGTGTTTTCTGTAGATGTTAAGCAAAAATGTGGCAAACTGAGTTTGAGAAGCATGCAAGGAAATTTTAAACACTACTTAATGTAGGATTCTTAAAGGCCTTTAATTTCTTTAAGTATATTTTATTGATTAAGCTATTACAGTTGTCCCAATTTTCCCCCTTTACCCCTTTCCACTCAGTACTCCCTTCCCTTTAGCAATCCCCCCTTTAGTTCATGCCCATGGGTCATGCATATAAGTTCTTTGGCTTCTCTATTTTCTGTTATTTTCTACTTTGCCCTGTCTATTTTGTTCCTACCAATCATGCTTCTTAATCCCTGTACTTTTTCCCCATTCTTCCCCTTCCCCTCCTGGCTGATTACTCTCCAGATGATCTCCATACCCATTATTCTGTTCCTGTTCTGGTTGTTTTATTAGGGCTTTTTTTATTATTATTATTCAGTTGTTGATAGTTGTGAATTTGTTGTCTTTTTAATTTTCAAGGTTTTGATCTTCTTTTTCTTAAATAAGTCCTTTTAACATTTCCTATAATAATGACTCTGGGGTGATGTCCTCCTTGTTTACCTTGTCTGGGAAGCACTTCATCTGCCCTTCCATTCAAAATGATAGCTTTGCTGGATAGAGGAATCTAGGTTGTAGGTCCTTGCTTTTTATCACTTTGAATACTTCTTGCCAGTCCCTTCTTGCCGGCAGAGTTTCTTTTGAGAAATCAGCTGATAGTCTTATGGGAATTACTTTGCAGGTCACTCTCTGCTTTTCTCTTGCTACTTTTAAGATTCTCTCCTTATCTTTAACCTTTGGTATTTTAATTATGATGTGTCTTGGTATATTCTTCTTTGGGTCCAACTTGTTTAGGACTCTTTGTGCTTCCTAGACTTATATGTCTATTCCCTCTGCCAAATGAGGGAAGTTTTCTTTCATTATTTTTTCAAACAATTTTTCAATTTCTTGTTCTTCCTTTTCTCCTTCTGGCTTCCCTATGATTCAGATTTTGGCACATTTGAAGATGCTCCAGAGGTTCCTAAGCCTATCTTCATTGCTTTTAATTCTTGTTTCCTTTTTTTCAGGTTGAATATTTTTCTCTTCCAGGTATTCCAAATCATTGGTTTGAATCCAGGTTTCCTTCCCTTCTTAGTTGGTTTCCCATGGATTTTTTATTTCACTTAGTGTAACCTTCATTTCTTCCTTTCTTTCTTTATTTATTTTCTGTACTCAAGGAGTTCTCTGAGCATCCCAATAACCAGTGTTTTCAACTCTGTATCTGTTAGGTTGGCTATCTTCATTTCGCTTACTTATTTTCCCAGGGTTCTGTTCTTTCATTTGCACCATATTTCTTTGTCTCTGCAATTTAACAGCCTTCCTATGTTTGTTTCTGTGTATGAGGTAGAAGTGTTTTTACTCCCTGTGTTAGTAGCATGGTCTATGTAGAAAAGGCACCCGTAAATTGTGTAGGGTGCAGCCTTAGGTAATTGCCAGGGTGAGGCAACCCACTTCACTGCTTTGTGGCTGTGTGGAGAGGGCTCAGAGAGGGGACAGTGTCACTGTCTGGCTTCTGGCAGTTCACCTGGCACTTGCCCTGTTTCCAGTCACTTCACCCCCTTCCCATTTGCAACTGGCACCCTTCTAGCTGCTGCCCCGGTGGTGAATCCTGGAGTGGGTGGGATTGAGTATGTTCTAAGATCATGCTGGACCTTTAAGCAGCAAAGATCTGGCAGTTTCTTCTGCCACCCAACACCCCACTGGTTTTTATAGCCAGAGGTAACACGGGTCTGTCTTCCCAGTGCTAGAACCCTGGACTAGGTGGCCTGGCCTGGGGCTGGGATCTTTCGCTCCCAAGGTATCCCTCCCATCCATTCTGCTGCCACCACTGCTGCCACTTCCTTTCTGCACCACACCCCCGCTCCACCCACCTCCGAGACTCCGCCCCTCCTACCCGTCTGAATGAATGGGGTTTCTTTAAATCCTTGGTAGTTGGACTTCCATAGAGCTTGATTTTCTGACAGTTCTGGGTGTTATTACTCTTGAAACGGTTGTACTTCTTTCTATGGTTGTTCAAGAAGGTGAAGCATGTCTACCTATGCCTCTATCTTGACCGGAAGTCCCCCAAAGCCTTTAATTTCTAATGAAAATTACTAATCAAGAGAGGGATTGCTATATAGCATTTCTCAAATAGAACACCTTTTTCATAAGGCATCTCAAGGAGACAGTCTGATCTACAACATGAGGTGGAAAGTGCTGTCCTGTGAGATGGGTGGGTCCTGTAATTCAGAGACCCTCTCTCTGCCTAGACTCTGCATCTTGCCAATTGCAATACCTAACTTGTCTAGTATGATGCTCAGACCTAGTGAACCCTTGTTCACTGAGATCCTAGCCCTACCTTGTTGGACCTGAGAAAGCACTTTTCCCTCAGCTACCATATTAGCCTGTAAGAGCCACATGTGTGTGATCTATGATATAGTCAGGTAGTGCCAACACCATTTTGCCTCTGTCAGGGCTCATTTAGTGATTTTCTTTTATTAGTTATTATGATTGTGATTTGCATGCTTCCTAAATACTTGGTATCTCTTGTTTTTGTTTTGCTTTGTTTTTTTCTAGCTTATCCTAGAGATAGTGACCTTAACCATCTACTCCTCAGAAGATAATTTCTTTCTGAAAAGCAGAGCCAGCTAATAGTAAATTGACTCATTTAATATGAGAAAACTCCTGGAGTACATTTTCAATTCTTAAGATTTCATGATTCAGTATCTAAATTTTTATCTATTCAAACAGAAGGTCTTTCATTTTTGAAAGGACTGTTTTGGAATGTGGCAATGTAGGAGACATTTCATTTCAGTCCGATTCATGCTTGAGGACAAAGGCCTTAGCATATTACAATATATTGCAGAATCTAAGCAAGCACAGTAAAGGGACACAGAGTTAGATGTTTAATAAAAATATTTATTAATCAGTTTTGACCAAATGAAAACTTCCTTTCTTTGCTGCCACAAATGTAGTTTCTTTTTTCATGAATGTGTAATTTGTCAGTCAGAAGGAAGTAGACTTTTATTTATGTTTCTGGATGGTGTCCCCAGCTGAACCACTGTTGAGACACTTAGTTTTATGAAACTGACCACCATACCTTGACATGCTTAGATAAAACCTATGATTTGCGTGGATCAACCCAGTCTTGCGACATTTAAAACCAATCTAGATATTTTTTAACCTAAAAAGATCACTTCCTGTTTCCTTTGACTAATTTGAGAATTTTGCATAGCTATTCATTCAAAAACCAATTACTCAGTGCCTACTTTTTATAAAGCACTATGCCAAGCACAAAGATGAACACGGTATTATCCTCACCCTTAAATGGTCACTCTTTATTTGAGAACATTGGACACACATATGGCTATATAAAATGAAAAACAGAGGCATGCCATGTAACTGGTTTTTTTGGAGTTGGGGAGGGCTCAAAATAGTCATATTTAGATTATTTTAGTGGAACCACTGATATTATCCAATCTTATCACCTACCAATTCTTCCTAACTGGTAGATGCTGGGAGGACTATAAAGAAACGTGAAACCTGATTTGTGCCCTTGAAAAACTTGATCAGGAGACAAGCCATGAATGTAAATCTTTAGGTAATAATAGGAGCAGTAACCAAAGTAAGCCAAAAGATACATGAGCTGTAATAAAGCAGAGCATGATTAATTACCAGATGAATTGATTTGCATTTCAAAAACCCTTCCTAGGGCTTTCATTGGTCTTTTATATATTCTCAAGAAATTGGAATGTCCTAGATGCTTAGTAATAAAAGTGCAGAGCTGAGGAGCCTGTGTCAAGGCTGGAGAGAAGAGAAAGATCAGAATTCTCAAGAGCATTGTCACTGACTAAGAAAGCAGCCAGGAGGTGAGTGGTTTAGAGCAGACATTAGAAGAGACAAGAGGCAAACAGAATGGAATAATGATTTAGAGTTTCTGTTGTAAATAATGTTGGATTTGAATCGCAGATTTCCTACTTGTCTTATTTTGAAGCCTTGGGCAAGCTGCTTCTTTTCCTATGCCTCAATTTTCTTATCAGCAAAATGGGTATAACAATGGAATTTACAGAGTCACTGAGAGGATGAAATGAAATATGCAGAACAGAGTTTGCACAGATTACATGTTTGTGGATGCTGACTATTCAATGTAGAGTAGCCTTTTTTACATTACCTCTATGGTCTCCTCCATGATCTGTATAAAGGATAATAATGGTATGTATGCATAGACTTTTGTGTATGAGAATTAATGAGATAAACCTGCAAAATATTTAGCTAGGGCTACAGCTTAATATCATACAATTATGCATTACATCTCTCCAGAGGGACTCAGTCCCCTCATTGTCATCAGAGATAATGTGTAGTTATGAGTACATTTTCTTGAGAAAGAAGTATATCTTTCCATTTTATAAAAAGTTTTCATATTTGTTCACATTGGACAGGCAAACAGAGCATATTAAATTCTGGTACCAATGCTGCTACCAGGTGCTATTATTGCTACTTCTAGAACACCTAGGATTTTCACCTCTGCTCTGCTCATATTTCCTTCCTTCAGAAGCCTCACCTCTGCCCTAGAAGGAGAAAGTTGTCTGGACAAGTGAGAAGAGCTACTCTGGTTTTATTATTTCATTAAATATTTTAAAAAACTATGTAGGATAAATATTGCTTTGCATTTTATAAAAGAGGAAAATGTCCTGCTTCTTTCTGAAAGGCACTCAGACCCTATGTGATAAAGTGATAAAGCTGGAATGTAAACCCAGGGCCGTCTGATTTTCTTTTTCATTAACACACACAGCATGCCCAGATGAAAAGTCCGTCTTTGCTTTAAGTGACAGGCTATGTGAGAGGAATATGACCATATAGGTATGTGAAATGGTGACATGTTTATAATCTAGGTGTGGCTGCTGAGGAAGTTCCATTAACATGTGCAGCCAGGGGTCATAAAGTAGAGTTTTTTTCCCTTTCCTATGATTAAAGTAATATGATTCAAAGAAGACTCATTGTGTTTTCTCTCTCTGCTAATGTTTGCATTTTATTCTACAGACCAGAAATATTCTTGGCCTCTGAGCAGATTACATTTTCATAGCAATGCGGAGGATTTAACTCCCACAGATGTTGATGGAAGCCTTATAGCTATGCGGCACTTTCAAAATGTACCACTTCATGTCTGAACCATTTAATCATGCTGCATTTTTTCCTAGCAAATAAACACAAATCTATTTTTGTACAAACAAAGAAAAGAAACAAGCATGCATTATGTTTCACTCTGTTCCTGGATTATATACTGACTTGGTCTTTGAAAATTCACCAAACCTCTGTGAAGCTTTCCCTGAGACTGATGGCTTCCAGACTCAAATGCAGCTCTCATTTATTTGGAGACAAACAGCAAAACAAATGAAACCTTCAAATCACTAAAATTTTCTACATTAAACTTCTACAGGGAAAATTTTTTAAGGAAGAGTCAGAGAGCAAGCTTCTATCAGGGATTTGTTTATAAAAGCAACCTAAAGATTTTACCAAAGGATAGGACGCTTTAAGCCCAGGCTCCTCTACCTTATAAATACACCACAGTGGATGATGAAAACTGACAGCAGACCTCCCAAGGACTAGACCACACAATGTCACATACAGACCATTGTATTGTCATTGATTCACACACACCGATATGTCTCATGTGTGGCCTGATGCCACTGACATTAGAGAACAGTAACAGAAAAATTCTATAAGCTATTCATTTTGAGAAATGAGTTTATTTATCGCATATTTTTCTTTTAACATCATTTATGTATGTGGGGTCCTTGGGCCATCAGCGTCAGCATCATCTGGGAACTTGTTAGCGATGCACATTCTTAAGCCCCAATCCAAATTTACGGAACCGAAGCCCCTGAGCACGAGCCCTCCAGGTGATTTTGATGCACACAGACATTTGAGAACAGTGGTATGAGAGCTGAGTTAACCGAGGTATTATTTGTACGCCTCCTAGGTAGGTGAAGGTTTTTTATAGCCTAGTGCCCATTTGTATACCACTTAACTGTGTTCGAGTGTACTTTAAGTCAGTCAGTGCACTGCTACATGCTGTACTGAATGAACCTCATTGTGCAGAGAAGTGGAACCAAATACTCAGAAAGAAATCAGAGATGGAGAGAGAAACAAGGGGACAGATACATGCGTGCAGGTACACAGGTGAAAGAGGTCAGGCATCAGCCTCCTTCCTAATAGCTCACAGCAGCCATTCAAGGATTTTTGAACCATGGAATTCAGGTTTTTAGAAAAATGGGGCTAAACAAAATGTTCTATAGAAGGTCAAATATAAAAGGTTAACTCCAGTGCTATTTTATTGACAGTTACACGCAATCTACTTTTAGCTACTATACCACTCCTCGAATATATACTTCTGCTATAGCCCTTATTAGCTATGGGAGGTTTAGGAAATTGCTTATTAATCTCAGTCCATAACTCTGTGAAGGCAGGGACTCGCATGCTATATTTGTTTTTGCTATTCCTTAGTAAATACCTAATACCTATTTGGTGCTCAGTGGGTATCTGTCAAACCAAGTCAGGGCCTTCTGATCTGGGGGGAGCATCATGCTTGCCGAGTGTGACATCACTGAGAGTGAGAGGGACATAAAGCACAAACTAGGGAAGAGCTAAAGAGGAGACAGGGTCGGAGGGGAAGCATGGCACATAGGGAAGATATTCAGGGACAGCCTGCTGAGATAAAACGCAGTGATCGGAAATAGGAGTCTGGGGTTGAAGAAGGAAAGGAAATGGTGAGACAGTGTGATGTTTGGAGAAAAACAAAGAGTTATGTATGAAGAGGGAAATTTGGACAGTCGCATTTGACAAGAATAGAGCATTCAGAAAACGGAATGGAGCAAGCTGGGGGTGGCAAAAAAAAGACTGGATGGAAGATATGAAATACCGTGAGTGGTAGGAGAGAATAAAAAGCATGGGGGAGGGGTGGGAATGAGAATTTTATATTTTATTTGATCAGCTAGACTGAAGGACTTTAAAGTTCCTTGTTGCCTTATTGTTTTCATCATCAAAGGAAAGTCCTACTCACACAATTATTTACCCATCAGTGTCTCCGCAGCTGCCTGACTGGCTTCCCTGAGAGCCCCCGCTGGATATTTTGGTCTTTGGCAACACACATTGTTTCTGTTTAGCTGGTTTGAGAGGCTCTTTCTTGATGACAGTCACTGAGTGGCAGTCCCTTTCTTCAGCCTTGTTCAGGATGTCCCTGAAAACCAGGAGGAAAGGGCCAGTGGCCTCCTGGGTCGGCGCCGGACTTTGGAACCATGACCCCTCCATCTGATTGACTGCCGAGGCTGCAGGTGCAGGGCCTGGTCCAAGGCAGGACCCCTTCTTTCAGTCTCAGTTTTGGAGACTTATGTACTTTGTGGTCTGAGGCTCTCTCAGCCAGTGCCAAAGGCTTCCAGGATCCTCAGCTGTGGGGTGAAAAGCAACAGCTGACATTAATAGATATGCAAGCAGCTTGTTTCCATTGCCTTAAGCAAACCGAATTTTTAAATTTTTTGATAAATCAATTACTTTTTCTCCTTAAAACAAGTTAATTTAAATATGTATGTTTTATAAAACATAAAAATTTCTCCAAATTCCACCAAAGCAGGAACAACTACGATCACCATTTTGGTGTTGCACTATCTTGCTATATGTGCGTGCGTGCATGTGTGTGTGTGTGTGTGTGTGTGTGTGTGTGTGTGCGTGTGTGTCCTAGGAAAAGTAAACACATTTCTTCAGGAAATTGCATTAGCAAGATAGTATATTTGTCTTATAGTACATATTCTCCATTGTGAACTATCAGTTACTGTAACTTACTGACTCAAGGGATACAGTATGAGAAAGTGATATCCCGGGTTTCCCTGCATTCCCTCTCTTACAGGTTAAACTTTTTTCCTTCTAAAGTTCCTTCCCACCCCCCTGCAAGTGTGCCCAATTCTCTTCTCATCTGAATTAAGCCTGGGTTGCCCCGAATCCCCTGCCAATGACTCCCTCTCTCCTTTCAAGCTTGCTTTTTGCAAGAGTTCCTTAGATACAGCCTTCACCCCCAACACGCCCAGTGTGACTTGCCTGGCCCTTGCTCCCAGTTTCTTCTGTCCCCCAAACTGTGTTAACAGTATTTTCAGTTAACAGTATTTTCAGTTATACACCAGTGATAGTCAAACTTCAAAGTCCAAAGAACATTCTTTTTGACAGGGCTTCTTTGCTACAGTTAGCACTTTGGATTTTTACTCTTTAAAATTCTAGTATCTGAGCTGCCATGACTGAGCTTGAGTTTACAGTCTATCTCTGCCATCTAGAGGTAGCTGTGCAATTTTGTGCAAGTGTCTCAACCTCTCTATGCTTTGTTTGCCTCACTTTCATTTTTTTTTTTGCCTTTTTAAATTGTTCTTTTACAGTTGCCCCAATTTTTTCCCCATTGCTCTCCCCTGCCCTGCTCACCCCCTGATCCCAGAGTCAATTCCCACTCCGTTGTCCATGTCCGTGGGTCATTTCTAGATGTTCCTTGACTAGCCACCCCCCTCCCCTCTGGTCACTGTCAGTCTGTTTCTTGTTTCCATGCCTCTGGTTCTATTTGCTCATTTGTTTTGTTCATTAGGTTCCTGTATTAAGAGAGATCATATGGTATTTGTCTTTTACTGCCTGGCTTATTTCACTAAGCATAATGCTCCCCAGTTCCATCCATGCTGTTGAGAAAAGTAGGAGTTCCTTCTTTCTTTCTGCTGCATTGTATTCCATTGTATAAATGTACCAGTTTTTTTAATCCACTCATCCACTGATGGGCACTTAGGCTTTTTCCAGCACTTAGCTGTTGTAAATAACACTGGTAGGAATGCAGACTGCTGCAGCCACTGTGGAAAACAGTATGGAATTCCCTCAAAAAACTAAAAATGGAACTGCCTTTTGATCCAGTGATCCCACTGCTGGGATTACACCTAAAGAATCCTGAAACACCAATTCAGAAGAACCTGTGCACCCCTATGTTTGCCTCAGTTTTTAATTAGGACTAGTAGTAGAACCTAATGTGTAGGACTTTATAAAGATAGATTAAATGAACAAATTACTTAGAATACTACCTCCAAAAACAATGACAGTGATGTGGTGGATGACATCTCCCATGCCTGCTCATTTAATACAGGTTAGTCTTCGAATCAAGACTGATGGGTTCATTAAAATTCTGACCTCTCCATCCATAATTGCTCAAAATTCTAAGTTCCAAGAACCATCTTAATTGGCTGCATTTGTAGAACCTTGACTCTTTGCCCCTCTTTGCTATTCTGCTGATGTTTATAAAGACTGGAATTTAGGTGTGCTGTCCTTGTGCTCTTTGCTAAACAACAGGAATGGCCCAGGTCTGACTTTTCTTATTTGCAAAGGCAAGAATTTCATAGATTATCTGGAAGATAACAACTTTCAGTTTAAGTGCTATTATACATATATTTAAAATGTCCCACAGTAGCATTATTTCTTCCAGAAAACAGTCTCTTTTTTTGAGCTGCTCAGAGGTGGAGTATAAAATAGATAAGTGTGTCCTTAGATTCTTTTTTTTTTTTTATTGTTCTATTACGGCGGTCCCAATTTTCCCACCATTACCCCCCTCTGCCCCGCCCACCCCCAGTCCCACAGTCAATCCCCACCCTTTAATCCATCACTTTCCCCACTACCAACAGCCTCATGACTGTCCTGGCTCCCCAGGGACCATGCTTGCTAACTTCAGACTCCTCCTGTACCCTGGAATGTGCTCTTTTTCCTTAATAGCCCTCAGAAATACACAGTCCTTTTCCAAAGTCCTATTTTCTCAAGGTATCATACATTTTAATAAATGAGAAATCCCTGGGACCTTACCTTTAATACAAATCCAAGTGCCTCCTGGAAAGTGACATTAGTAGTGGGAATTTAAGGCCATGTAAGGTCAGTATTTCAAACCTCTGACAATCCAATGAGAGCAATAGACTCTGCCTTTCACCCCCAGATATACATCAACACCTAATAGGCACATACTTTTTTAGGATTCATGAATCTCCTGACCTTTGGTGTCCAAGTTAATATATAAAAAACCTCAGGTTTAGGCGATTATTTCTATACCCATAAAATGCTAATTTGTATTTTTTATCACTAGAAAGGGATGGTCCTTGGCCCAGTACTCAATTTTAGGATAAAGCAGTTTCCATTTTTCCCAAGTTAAGTTAGGTAAGAAAAATTTTACTGCATCACAAAAGACTTCTGAAATCTATCATCTGACATTAAAAACCCACCACAGAGTTTTGCAGGGCAATTTCTCTTCTTTGCACCTCCAGGACCCAGGGGAGTCTCTGGCCCAGCAACTTGAGGACCAATTAGAGAACTTGCCAAGGAAAGGAATTGGATTCTTTCCAGTTCAGCCACCTACTCCTGGATTGGCCAAATCGTTTTACCCCTTAAGCTTCTCTAATTGGAATGTATCTAATGAAGCAGGAAGAGATTGCTAAAAAGGAAAATTTTAACTAAACTAGTAAAGTAACAGGGAGAGAGGAGGATAATGGTAGCTTTTGGATGCTATTTAATATAGACCCTCTTTATTGGGAAATATTTTTCACTGAAGTACACTTTCAAATTTAACAAATTATAAAGATCATTTAATGTGGTCAACCTGTAAATTTGTGAAGCTATGTTAATTGTAAGTGTTGGTAAAAATAAAAATCTTTATTAGGTAACGGAGTTCAAGATAATTGCTACCCAACATTACAAACATTGTATAAGAGCTATGAATACTAGTAGAAATTAACCTAATTGCTATCACCTGGCATTTTTAACCTTTTGTAGATAAGTATTAATTTTTTGCTGTCTTTGAAATTCCAGTGAGCACTGAGCTAGGAAATGAAACAAAATATAGCTAAATAATATGTATTATACATTGTTAGTGGACACCTGATGGAAACAAAGGAAAGAATAATGTAATTATAAATTAAAATAGCACCCAATATTTAGAATAGCAGAATATATGTGTTTTGTTTGGCCCTTTTTGTAGAAAAGAAAGGGAGATTTACTTGGAATATACCGTGGAGATTTGGGAACTGCAGATGTAGATATCCACAAGACCCATATTGGAGTTCTTTATCAGAATTAAAATATTAAAGAGCCTTTAAAAATAGAGTTGTATATTTTTGTTACTTCAACTCCTGGAAAAGATAAATATGTATATTCACACTTTAAGTAAACCCTGCCAAATAAGTGAAAACTCTGCTCAAAGTTATAACACTGGAATCGTGCGGTTTATTCTTATTTCTACCTATTCTTTCCACAGATCCTTTTTCTTTGTCTTCTAACCACTTTTCACAGTTCAGCGCCTCTCTGATACTGTCTTAAAGCAGTGATTCTCAGAAGCATCAAAATTAAACAGCCTCACAGAAACCCCGAAGGCAGCACACAGCCAACAGCCTCAAACTCATTGTTGCAGAAATTATTAAAATAGAACAATGCCTTTATTTAATATGGTTTTGAATTTATAGTAGGGTGCTTTTATTTGTATATTTGTCTTTGGTCTTTTCGGAGTGTCAGCTTGTGTTCCTCCTTCTCCCTGCAGCCGCTGCTGCCAAGCAAACGTGGCAATACTGACAGTTGCCACTTTAAGCAGCCTTGCCATTCCCTTCTGTTCCCCCTCCATGTGTTCCTCTAGCTGGGCCAACTGTGAGGTGTCTACAAAGAGGTACAAATGGCAGTAATTAGTAACTATCACTCTGGAAGTTAGGAAAATACACATTATATGTACTGGATGTTTACAGCAGAGCAGTGGTGCCAACATTTGTCTGCAGGCACAGTCTTTGCAAAATTGACACTTGCATTAGGTGCAGATGTAGTTGGTGGAAGATAAGCTTCTAAAGGAAAAGCATTGTGTTTTATTTTCTCTCCACATTATATTACAATATCATGCATATAATTAAGCTGCAAATGTCTTTCACAGGAAATCTCTAGTTGTCTTGAATAAAGCCCTGCATGGCTTGTTTATACTTTTCTTAGTTTAGGAGCAGAACATTAAGGAAACGCTCCTATTTCCATGTACTTATAATGAAAGAGACAAAAAACTGTCTTAATTAGTGTAATCATGAGGAGGAAGGTAACTAGATGTTCACTTATGCTGAGCTCAGCACAATAGAAAATGCACTTAGACTGCAACAAAACAAGGAAAAAATCAGTTACTTATATGGATAAATGTCCTGATGCTGTAAGCTCTTCAAATGAGTTATTAAAAGACAAGATCTGTGGTTTACAGAAAAAAAGATAGTGATTTTATCTGAGATGAAAAAGAATGAGCCAATTTCTTCTTCTTTTTTTAAATTTACTATCTTTAAAATGGTTCCTGTGCAGAGTAAGCTGCATTTGATATTCATATCTGAATGAAGTAATCACTCTTCAGTTTTAATTGATTGCTACTTGTGATTAGGATATTTTAAGGTAGAATATAAATTCTCATCTTTTTTTTAATCTCTTGCTTTATTTATTAGCCTATGCTAACTCAAGGACAGGCTAATGTGTTTATTGAAAGGAACGACCTGTGTGGTTGACAGGGGAAGAGAGATGAGCAGGGAACAGATTCTGAATCACAAGCACACTTGACGAATTGATGACTGACCTGTGTGGTAGCTACAGTGACCTTTGTTTAATGAGGCTATTTTAACTCCATGGTGTGGTTTTTCCTCTATTTCATCGACTTCTTAACGTGTATAAAACTTATGGAACTAATCGTTCTCATTTTTAAAAATATTGATTTCATGCCTGCAACATATTATACCACAGGGATATAATCCCTTTATTTAATAACTACTTTGTCATTAGATATTACTTCTAATTGTTCCTTTCTGTAAATAATGTTGCAGTGAGCACGTTCTAGTAAATCTCTGTCCACATTTAATATTATTTCTTTAGCAATAACACTTTAACCCCATCTTTGTCCCATTATCTAAACTTTACCTTATAATCAACTGCCTAAGCCTGTAGAAGAGAAATAGGGTGTTCAAATGTCATTGAGACTTTCACTTTTTGTTTCACTCACTTTCATGGTTTCATCAAACTATTCTGTCTCAAAAGTATCACAGCTGAATAGACTTCAGTTTCTTACCTTAGAAACATCTACTTTAAATAGATAAGAGTCAAATTTGAAAATGATTGCACTTCTTAGAAAGGATTTTTTAAAGGAAAAATGCACGCAGCAGTCCCCAACCTTTTTGACATGGGGGACCAGTTTCGTGGAAGACCAGTTTCGTGGAAGACCCTTTTCAACAGATGGTGGGGGAGGGGCAGGGGAGAGGGGAGGCAGAACTCAGGCAGTGATGCCCACAAAGCTTCTCTCACTGGCCCGCTGCTCACCTCCTGTGGTGCGGC
The DNA here is from genome assembly GCF_987537825.1 of Furipterus horrens. Taxonomy (NCBI): domain Eukaryota; kingdom Metazoa; phylum Chordata; class Mammalia; order Chiroptera; family Furipteridae; genus Furipterus; species Furipterus horrens. Next base: position 151,699,184 of record NW_028327175.1, on the reverse strand, counting down.
CTGGGTCCTAACAGGCAGTGGACTGGTACCAGTCTGAGGCCCGGGGCTTGGGGACCCCTGCCCTACAGAGTTTATTTAATTGGTGTCAGCCCTAGTGTTCTTTGTAGTCGAATTCGCCAAACTTCAGGGCACAGGCGCCTTTCTAAAAATAAATCACTTGGACTCCACAGTAGTTATTTGCAAACCTGGCTGAGTTACCCGAAGAATGCTTTAACATTACTAGGCCCACTAAGTCAGACTACCTATGGTGTTGTCCTGGTGAACTGGTATTTTTAAAATCTGACCAGTTGGTTCTGACAGTCCACCAGAGGAGAGCTGCAGAGCCAAGGCCATCATTCAGCCTTTATCCTTTGATGCTTTTAGATTTAAAAGGATATCAAACAAAAGGAAGTACACGTAGAAGAACCAGGAGATTGCATGAGTTATGGCAATGCCGCCTTTGAAACTCTTTTACTTCCAAGAAATCCCAGAGCACTCGCCCATGTCCTTACCCTTATTCTTTTCTTGATCGTTAAAGAAGACAGTGAGGTACTCTGGCTCTGGAACACTGTGTAACTTTAATGGCCTGCGTCGCTTCACTATAAGGAGGAAAAAAGATTAGTAGAAAGTGGGAGTAAGTATATATGCAAAAAGGCTTTTATATATAAGGCAGTTTACCGACCATCCCATTGTTCTAAATTTACACACTCATATGTATTGTATCTATTCACTTACTAAGAAAAAACAGTTAGAGCTTGCTATCCTGTCTAAGAGAAAATTTGCCTACTCCCTAATTCAAAAGAGAGAGGACATGATCTCCCTAAATATTTATTTACTAAACCCATATGTGCACTGAATATATCAGCAGCCCCTGACATCTATTCAAGAATAGGCATAGCAATGAGAATGATCATGACTTGATATCTTATACTCCATTAACTCCACAATTAAATCAATTGACCTGACTCCTCCCTTCTCTCATTCCATTCCATGAATATTTGTATAAAAGCTACATGCCCAAATAAAAATAAATATATCCAGTCTCTGCCATGATGAAACTTACTTTTTAATAAGGGAGGGAACACATCAAGCCACCCACATCTCCCCGTCGACATGAACAACTGAGCAGCATCAGCGGGCACGTCAGAGAGAGGGAGGAGGCTCTGTGATTTGGCTGATCCTTAGAGAAGAACAGGTGGTGATGGTAGGGAATGTTTCTGGGAGCCTTGTCTGTGCCTGAAAGGAGAGGAGGAATGTGACATTAGATACCGGAGCGCGGAAAATGCATTCTGAAGTCCAGATATTTAGACAGGTTAGGGGGAAAGCAAGGATAGCTACATCAGGATAAAGAGGATCTGCAAATAAAAATAGGTAGGTAAGGCACAGGTTCCTGGAGGAAACTTTTCAAGGCAGTAATCAGAACTTAACCCTTGGTCTTGAGTGAAATGACATATGGAAGCTTTATAGATGCAACAAATCAACACCAACTTTGACTTTCCTTAAGAAAAAGTTAATTTCCTGAAAGATATCAGCTCTCTTTTAGAAGAGGACTGGAGAATCAGGCTTTGAAATAGGGAAGAATCAATAAAAGTTTATTGCTCATGTTACATGTCAGGAGTAGCGACTGTGAAAATCAGCTCCTCAGCTATTCCAAACCATATTACCCATGCTTATGGTTCACTGCAGCAGGGAATTAGGTGCTCCAGCCAGAAAATGACATGTGTAATTTCCACCCACAATCCACTGGCCAAAATTAGTCATTTGTCTCCTCCCAACTGCCAAGAGATGATATCCTCCCACAAGCAGAGAAAAAATGGAAAACCAGATATAGGTGCACATCAGATGCCTCTGTGATGGGCAGGAAGTAAAGCCTGAGCAGCAGAGACACTCCTCGTCTTGGATGGCCTTGCCTGGGCACTTCTGGTAAAATAGATGAAGCTGAACAATACTCAAGGCTCTGTCACTGACATTCAAATGTCAGGGAGGAAATGTCTGATTGGCCTTGCCTGGTTCAAGTGCTCACCAGTTTTCCTGGGTCAGCAGGGCACGGTATAGGTGCAAACAGTGGGTAAAAGTTAAAACAAAAGGGAACCCAGGTGCTATTAGGAAGCAGCCTAGGAAATGAATATGAGGTGTTTGTTGAACAGCAAAAATATCCACTTCAGTTGACAGGTGGCCAGGAAGCTTCTCATTTCAGTATTCACTAAATATTTTTGGAGCACTCACTGTCCACTCTTCTCAGAACTACAGATCCTGCAGGGAGCACAGGAGATGAAGTCCTCTCTCTCACTGAACCAACAGTTGTAATGGTCAGATAACTATGGTTGGTGGATTATTCGGTGGTGTGGAGAGCATTCTGTAATTATAGGGGTAGGGAGGGATTATGTGGGCTAGGCAACCAATGTGGACGTGTGCGCTCTCTTTCTCTCTCTCTCTCAAAAAAAGGGGGGTTTAGAAGGTTAAAGTGTCTGTTTCTCACCCCTGGAAGATTTGACACTGAAGCTGACTGGCCATTTGGTGCAAATGTTATAGAAGGGCTGCATTGATTCTGTAAGAAACTGAGAGCACCTTGCTCAGGTTTCTTCCAGCTCCAAGTTCAATAAACTGATGAGAGCCCAATAGTAAAGTTGTCACTGGGGAACAGAGACATGGAGCTAGAGAATCTGAGCAACATTATCCTCAGGGAGGAAACGTTTCATGCTTTCGTAAAACAAATATATATATATCTTTGTTCCCTGTCTTCCTCTAGCTACTTCCTCATTTCTCTGTCCCCCTTTATGATTAAAACCTCCTAAGGACTTGTTCCTGCTCACTGTCCAAGACTCTTCTCCTGTCCCTCATGAGTCCTCTCTAAACCGGCATTCTCCCTCGCCACTCCACCAACTGCCCTTGCAGGGACAGGACCTCTGCATTGCTAAACCCTAGAGTGTGTTCTTGACCTGACATTTGACACACTGGATCATTCCCTTATCTTTAAAACACTTTCTTTACTTAGTATCTGGGACATCTCTCTCCCGATCTTCTTCGCACCTGGATAGTTACTTTTTCTTATTCTCTTAGCCAGTCCTTTCTCATCTCTCCAACTTCTACACGTTGCATACCCCTGAGCTCAGTTCTTAGATGACATCCCATTTCTATCTTCTTTTCCATGGTCATCTCATCTAGCCTCGTGGCTTTAAAAACCTCCCAAATTTATATTTCTATTCAGACATTTTCCCCCAAATCCAGGCATGTATATGTGATAACCTACTTAAAATCTCCATCTGTGTGGTAGGGTAGACAATGTTTTTGTTTCATCCATATTTCTTCAGAAGTCACAATTTCCATGCTTTTTTATCTAACTTCCAAGTGCAAATACTTATGACTTTTCTGAAAGACGTTCTCTGTCTGCTAGAGTCTGTGTGGTCTATTTGGTCCATTTCTGGGGATAAGTTAACTCTAGAAGTGTCCTTCAATCAATGACTAATGGAGGTTGATGCATAAATGTTCCAGCTCCCTAACCCCTAGAGACCTCTATGCCCTTGCATAGAGGTATGTTCTGAGTTATATTCTTTTTCCCATAGTCCCCCAGAGAGATTGAGCTCCATTTACCCATGGTGCCTGCTGACTTGATAATGTACTCAATAAGGAGTCTTTGCTATATTTCTCTCATTTCTCCAATCCCCTATGTGTTTCCTGGGATCATCTCCCAAATAAGCTCCTTGCATTCAAATTACACATCTCAGGGTCTGCTGATGGGAAAACCCAAACTAAGACAGATGTCAAATTGGTATCTCAATGAACATGTCCCAAACTAAGCTCCAACCCATTCTTCATTCCAACCCATTCTTCCCATGGTGTTGCTTGTCTCAGGGAGCATTAATTCTTTCAGTTCCTCATCAAAAACCTTGATGGTTGTTCTTCTCTCATACCTCATATACAATTAGCAGATATACCTTCAAAATTCAACCACTTGTTTTTCTCCTAAGGATTTCCCTCTCTGGCAAGGTATAATATTCATCATTTTTTTACACTGCCTCCAGACAATTAATGTAATTCTGTGAGGAAAGAAGTGTTCATTTGATTTGCTTACTCTTGTTCCCTCAGTGCCTAGAAGAGTCTGGAACATAGTAAACCCTCAAATATTTGCAGGATGAGTTGCATGGATGCTGAAAGAAAACAGTTAATGAGAACAGGCTTTGGGGGTGAAAGGAGAACAGACAGTACATAAAAGGCTGGAAGCTGATGAATGCACTTTCTGCCATCCCAACAGTTTTATATGTGCAGCTTTACAAGAACACACCTATTTGGGTATTTTTGAAAGCAAATTTGCAATTGCCAGGATCACTCTGAACATGAGAATTACTCCCAGTCAGTAAGTGAACTGTCCTAGGGGTGACCATGGAGGCAGGCAGGGTGGCAGAGAGGTGGAGTCTGCCTGCTGAGTACAGCCCCAGCTTTGTTGCTCATTAGTGGCATGACCATGGGCAAGGTTATGTGACCTCTTTAGCTTCAGATTTTTGCCCTTGTAAAATGGGGCTCATGGCAGTGCCTCTCTAATGAGGTCATTGTGAGGATTAATTGAGCTAATACCTTCAGAAGTTAGAGTATAGTACCTGGCACAGAGTAAGTCAACGTGAAATAGCCTTCTCTGGGTGGTTTATATACTTTCCTGTCATATGTCCCAGACTACACTGTAAGTTCCAAGACATAATAAGCTGTGCTTTCTCATAGCATCGTTATTATGTTTGTATAATGCTTTACACATTTAATGTTCAGAATGGCACCTCTGTAATCAGAAGAGGATGGATGATTAACCTGATATCACAAAGAAAGCACAGAAAGTTTCCCTGCAATAGTGATTTTCAGGCTGGGTTGTGGCGAAGGAGCTGCTGGGAGGATTTCGTCACTCTACACATACCCACTAAAGAGTCTGAATCATTGCTGCAAGAAGCCACTCTTACTAATGGGGCAGGGAGAGAAAAGATGAAGAGTTGTGTCCACAGATTGAGTACACCCTGTTCAGCGATATTTCCCAGTTTTGTGAGGCAAATAAACCTTTCCTCTCTCCCTCCAGAATAGATAGGGAGTGCCACCTGTACAGCTTTTGTCACATCCTGTCTGTTCCCTTCAGATCTTTGCAACACTGAGACGCCAATGCTCTGCAGCCTTTAGACACGTTGGTGCATTGAATGCAAGCCCAGGCAGGGCTGGAGTGTGGATTTCTGTTCTTTATCCAGCCTTGTGTTTTTCTGCTTAAAGGTGGGCAGAATCAGGATAAAATCATAAAATGGTTCCAGGACACTCCAAACGGGAATTGTAGGTGGTAGTAGGGCCATTGCCCCCAAGATAGGTGCAGGACTCAGCTCCTTTGCTATTTCAGAAATGAAAGTGGTTGGGACCAGAAAGAAACTTTAAGGCATTTAAGAAAGGGGAGAGTCTTGCTTAGGTAGGCATAGTTGATGTGAAGAGGGAGCATCAAAGGTGAAGGGAAGATGATGTCCATTTTTTCTAGGATTTCCTCTAGAGCACTAGCATGAACAACACTGGTCTAGAGTTGAGGGAAAACTTGGAGTGAATGGGGAAAGAGAATATAAAAGAGTATTTAGGTCACAAGTAATCATCATGAGTAATGAATGGGCATGATTTATGCACAAGATAGAGGTAGAACTCTCAGGCTATTCAATACTATAATATAATATTTTTCTTTGAAATCTGAAGATCATAACTTTCAGCAATCGAGTTCAAAAAAAATGTTTTTCATAGCATAGCTATGTCTCCAAAGACTTTGTCAACTGTGCGTGGAATATATTCCCCAAGAACATAAGCTCCTTACAAGCAAGGCTTCATTCACAGTATAGCCCAGCACTGAGCACAATACTTGATGCGTGGATACTTGTTGAATCTGTAATTCTGCTTTAAAGCAAGCTGGAGGCCCAAGAAAAATATGTATTTTTAAACTTTTTATTGTATTTTTTCCATTACCAGGTAGTCCCCCTTACCCCTGCAATCACCACACTGTTGTCCATGTCTGTGAGTTGTAAAAATTTAAATTTTTCTTTTTGCTCAGTTCCTGTACCCCCTAACATCCCCCATCCCACCACCTTAGCTACCATCCTGCTCTGTATCTATGAGTCTGTTTCTATTTTCCTTGTTAGTTCAGTTTGTTCATTAGATTCCACAAATAAGCAAAATCATATGGTATTTGTCTTTCTCTGACTGGCATATTTCACTTAGCATGATGTTCTCCAAGTCCATCCATATTGGATATAGAAAGGAAGATATATGTCATTATAACAAATTCAACAGTGCCATTCAATTTTTTTCCCCAATCTGGCATTTGTTGCTTTGTTCTGCTTCCATTGCAATAATGGGAGACTTGTTAACATGCAGAGGTTAGAAATTAAAAGACCTACTTCTAGTTCACCCAGATCCAGTCCAGACAACTGATTTGGGGAAAGGTTTTAAATATCTCCAAGCATTGGTTTCCTAGTCAATGAAAGTTTACAGCACCTTCACAGAATACTTTTATCTCTCAGGTACTAGTGCTGATCAACTGAAGTAATAAATGTAACAAAGAATTGGAAACTATTAACATCCCTTTGCAAATGTAGAGCTATTATAACAGTCAATGTATAGAGTTCCCCCCCACCCAAAGGCAGGAATTTACTATACAGCTGATAATATTTTGAAGGAATCCCAAGGACTGGTAAGAACTCCAGTTTACCAGTCTTTGTTGTGAAAAAGCAAGCATGCAAACCTTGACTGCAAAGTGTCTGAGGCTCCGTGAGGCCATGTTGCTGATTACTGAAGTGTTCTTTAAAACTTGGTGGCATTAAATGTCTTTGTACATAGGACCACACTGATCTTAAATGCCAGGAGCACTTAAGGTAATTGTCAGTATTTCTTAGTGTGAGGAAAGTTTTCTTCCATAAATTAGCATGCTATTGTGTACATTTCTAAACCAGATTTTTAAGTATCAGGTCACAACTAGCATTAAGAGATAGTGTTTTGAATGGGGGGCAGGTCAGGGAGGGGGTCAACCTTTCTTTCTTCCTGACATTCTGGAGTGGTGGTTCTTGATTTTTTGAGTTACAAGCCCCTCCTCAGTGCCTGTGTGCAGAAATATAAAAACAACTTGTATTCTGTTTTCCAGCATTTGGAGACCCACTAAAGCCCATGAGGTTAATACTCCTGGTCTAGTATATTACTATAGAGTTCCTCTTTGAGCCAATCTGTATATTGTCATAAAGGATGTACATGCAGTAACTTGGAGCTGTGTAGGCTTTGGCTCATGGGAAAAAGTCAGTCCTGTTATCTATTGTCATTGATTTAAGAGTCTGATCTTAGAAATTTAAACTTGAAGTTGTTAAATTTTTAGAAGGATATAATGCAATGTAAATTATAAAGAAAGATACTTTTAAAATATTCTTAAAATTGGATGTTTAGTTGATAGTTTAAAGACTAGGATTTTAAAATATGAAATTGTTCAATATAACTTATTTGTATAAACTTTACATGGTAAATGAAATTGCTTTGAAGCTTTTATGTATTGCTTTTATTACCTTATGACTATTTTTTCACGAATTGATATTTGAAGCTATACCTACAGTTTATTATACAACTGGTGACTGTGTTTAAGGCAACCTTTCTGACTTCAGTTTACTGATTTGTAGGCAGATAATACCTACTTTGTAGAAATGCTGTATTAAGCCAATCTGAATATATTCAATGAGTATTCTTTTTAGTAGACAAAAATAATTTTTATAATAAGGTAGACGGTGATAAGTGCTGTGGGAAAAATAGGCTAAGGAGGATGGGGGGATGCTCGGGACAGGGATGGCTGTTAAAGAAGGTTGTCTGGGTAGGACTTTCTGAGTTTCAGACCACTTGGTACATATCAGGTATTCAGTAAAGATCGCTATATGCATTTATGGATAAATTTCTCCATATTATGTTCAAATTCATGTTCATATGATACATGGATAGTTGGATGGATTGGGTAGACTAGCTATATCTATGAAAAAGAAGTATAGGAGACAGGGTTGTATTGTTTTTAATATGATAATTATAAAAGCATTTTCTCTTTTTTTTGTAAAAAGCAATAATGGTAATTACAGCATTAATCTGTGTTAAATACCTACTGTGCACACACACACACACACACACACACACACACATATGGGGGAATACGTTTACAGTTATAATACAATAACTAATAAGTAATAATACAAGAATAAACATCATTTTGCATATTCACAACTGTACATCTACTTTTGCCCACCCCTATTAACCTCTTTGTATATGTTACATATATTTATATACACTGACATTTTTATTTCCTCTAAGAGCCCTATGAAAGAAAACTATTGTTGTCTTTATTTTGAAGACAAAGAAAGTGAGAAATAAGGGGCTGAATAACTTGCTCAAGATGAAGAGCTAGGAAGGGACAGAGCACATTTTTAAAAAATTATTTATTTATTTTTAGAGAGGAGGGGAAGGAAGAAAGAAAGAGAGAGAGAAAAACATCAATGTCTGCTTGCCTCTCTCAAGCCCCCAACTGGGAACCTGGCCCACAACCCAGGCATGTGCCCTGACTCAGAGTCAAACCATTAACCCTTTAGTTTGCAGGCTGATGCTCAATCCACTGAGACATACCAGTCAGTGCAGGTCAGAGCACATTATAAACTCATGGTTTAAACCCTAGCTAGAACCTACACACTAAGACATTACACTCACTGCCACTACATTTTTATGAGGATGTCTAGTTTGCTGAGGGATCATAAACTTATCTTGCTTTTCTTGTTCTGTTTCTGCTCCCTCACAGTTAACATTTTTATGGGGGTTAAGTACTACTTGCCCCTTAATGACAGCTGAGAAGAATCCATGGGTTCATAAGCTTGTCCTGATGGCTCTCCAAATTCAGAAACTTACCCTGTCCTCCCTGTCTCACATGCAAGCTGCAGTGTGGGGACCTTGTTTTCATCAGTCTTTTGATGCTGTGGGAGCCCTGGGTCTCAGGAAATCCTTTCTGCTGTGCTGACTGGCATAAATTAGAAAACCAGAAGCTTTTCTTCAAATTTCCATCAGAATTTGTCTCCCTTAGTACATAGAGTAGAAGATGGAGAGATTGCAAACCTGAAATCTGACCATTGGAATATTGTGAATTATTACCTCTTGCTTATAATATCCACTGGTGGGATTTCACTGGGATACCTAAAATAAATCCTTAACATGCTAGTTAGGGAGAGAATGGTGGTAAATGGGACCAGCGCACTCCTAGCTCCAAACTGCATGGATTGCTGAGATTAAAAGAGGATCAGGGGAGGCAACAGTATATTATTTTTATTTTAGAACTTTCCCAAACCCCAGTTAAGCAAGCGAAACTCAATCCCAAATTAAACTGTTGCAAATATTCTCTTCACAGTGGCAGGTGGATAGATTAGACAATTTCCTAAGTCATTTTTACTTTAATTATTAGTATTTTTACAAAGGACTAATTTCTAACAGTGATTTTGGCAAAATTACAGTGATTCGGGAACCTCTTTTTACATTTAATCAGTATGTATTTGAATTATTACAATCTTAATGGACTTCAACTAGGGGTCAGTGTCAGAATTCTGGAAGGGTCCTTAAATTCACACAAGCAATCTGCTCATATATTTCATTTGTACACCCTAATGAAATTGTATATATATTATAATAGATATTATATAGACTAAAATCTGATATGTCATTAACAACTTAGATAGAACATAATGTAATGTCTTAGGAAATATAAAAACAGTACCAAGTTGGGAGTTTATTCCATTTATCAAAGAATTTATAGGTACTACTAAACTTTTTCATGCACCAATGACTTGTCTCCACTCTTCCTCTGGCCGCAGCGGTTGTGACTGTTTGAGATTCTTCTGCATCCTCCCCCAGTCCCTACCATCCTGTTCAGGGCTAGGCTGTGCTAGGAAACCAGAAAAGGATAAAGTAATAGGATTTGTAAACTGGAAAATTATGTGGTAATGGAACTAATCATTAGTGAGTGAATAATATCATTTCCTCTACGTTTTTGTAATTGTGTGGTTTGGAAGTCAAAGCAAGCGGAAGAGTTTTACCTCTAGATTTAAAATCATGTAGCTTTTTGACATGGCCCTCAGATCTGGAACATGTGTTTTCCTTCTGGATCTGTCCTTTATAATGCACTTCCAGTTTTTAAATTATTGCCAATATATTAAAAAAAATGGAGAGTTGCACTTAAAACCATGAAGATTCACAAGTTTCTTGAAATATTAGAAGACCCATCTAATCATCTTGAGCTGGATGGGCTCTGCCCCTTCAGATGAAGCCTGTACCTTCGGTCTGCAAAGCCTGTACTTCCCACTGAAATGTTATTCACCCCTGGAGAGTGACGCTTGTGTTTTCAGTCCTGGTTATGCTTTTACAGTTTTATATTCATGTGACTGTTCCACTGAAATATGCTTGTTCCTTTTCCGGTGAATCACGTATTATTCATATGACACACATTCCCAGGACTGTGCCCTAATTTGCACTTCTTGCCTGGTCCAGACCTGGCTCTATTCACATAATACAATTGAAAAAATGCTATTTTTAAGGGTTAATGCTGTTAACTCCTGTTGGGGTTAGTGCTTTTCAGATTTTTTCCAGAATAACACAATAGTAAAGAGACTGCACTATTCACTTAAAGAATAAATAACACTGACTTCTCATGGTTACAGTATTAAGAAAATTAACTGGGAAAATAAATATACGTGTCTTAGTGCAATGCCTGGAATATATCATAAAGTTTTCAATTAATATCACTAGCGTGCCATATTTCTGTCCATATTAAACACATTAACTAGATAGCATTTGATGAAAACTTTGTTATTTGACAATTTGAAAACTTGATTCTTTCAAAGAATCCTAATGAGGATCTCCACCAATGTAATTGTTACTTAGTCAGTCAGTCATTACTGACTGAATGCCAGGCACTGTTTGAGATAAGAGGGGCACTGCAGTAACCAGCAGGCAGCTTCTCATCCTAAAGAAGCTTGCATTCTAGCAGGGAAACAGACAGGAAACTAATAGAGATACATGGCAATTCACAGGGAGATAAAAACCAGTAACAAAAGTAAAAGAGTCAGGAGCTGGGGTAATAGTGGGTTGGGCTGGAGGTGCAATTGTTTTTAGCTAAAGCATTTAGGTAACATCTGAGATGCTATGATCAGTTAGAGGTGATTTATAAACTGTTCAGTGTCATCGGTTGAAGTATTTATTCTTGGGTTTCTTTACTTTTTACAGAAACATTTCTGTAAATGTTGAGCATGTTATCATAGCTAAATTTAATGAGCACGGTGCTGAGCTTCAGGGGAAGAGCAAGTCAAAGAAAGACCAATTGAAGAGGCTAGAAAATCGAGTGATTGATGGTTAAAGAAGTTCCAGAGGAAGTGAATGGCTCCAGGGACAGGCAAAAAGATAAGCAACGGACAGCAGGAGAAAAACCTATATATTCCAGCTCACCCTTGCCTGTGGTAAGGATAGTTAATGCTAAAGTGAAGTCAGCATTTGACTCTGCACAAAATGTTATCTACCTGAGTCAAGTGAGGCTCATTTTTTTCAATCCTATTATTTAGGGTATTGTATTTATAGGGCTGTTGCAGACCTGTGCTTATTTCTTTTCCAGTGACTCACATATCACTCAAAAGTTACTGGCTTCCTGTAACTTTGAAACTCCAACATCTCTTGAGGATATTTCTCTAATAGTCATGTTGACTTGAACAGAGTCACAGCTCTGGCCACCCCCAGGGCCCAGGCAGTCAGTGCCATTTCCAAACTCAGTTCTGTTCTGGTCAGTTCAATAAACACAGTTCGGGTACTGCACTATGTGAGAGCAGCACAAAGGGGATGCCACCTGTCCCTGAAGAAGAACTTCGTTCTACCAAGACTGATCTTCTCTGCAAGAACCATGCTATGTCTGTTCTACACCCTGGAGAGGATTGAGGTGCTCTGTTTGGGCCTAGATGATGGTTCTCAGTCATGAAACTGCAAAGTCCACTGCCTGCCAAGGCCGGGCTGGGGACTAGAGCTAACACCCTGCTAACGGTCACAGCTTTTGACTAAACTACAGTTGGTTGTGCCATATGGAAACAAAGGGCTAGTTTTGCCAAAGCATCTGATTTCCTTTTTAAGTGGTAGGTACCTGGCTTTCTATATGAAATCTCTCTATGTGAATCTTGGCACTAAATTAGAATTATAAAAAGATACTTGAAACCTTAACGAGGGTTTTAATGAAGGAAGATGTGAAGCCCACTAATGAGCAGTTTGACTTTGGACAAGTCATTTTTTTCTGTGTGGGTGTGTCATCGGGAAAACTGGTTCCTGTTATCTGTGAGGCCACATCCAAGCCTAAGATTCCGTGTTTGCCTTTTGCAGATTACAAGTTAATTCTATGATATGACAAGGTCATTAGGCAATGGGACAGTGCCTACCTTGCCTACACAGGCCCCTTTTAATGTGGGAACAGAGCATCCACACTTCTGCCTTTCTGGACCATTAGTAAATATATTTTACCAATAGGGAGTAGCCATTTCCAACATTCAGCAGATTCTTAATGAGGGCTTGTTCTGTGCCAAGCCCTGTGCCAGGTACCATCCTTTAGCAATCTTTATGTGGACAGAAAGATTTGTTCTTTCCAACTCTGAGCTCCAGAAAAGAGCTCAATAATTCTTAGCTTTCCTCTCCCCATTCTTGAAGCTGTCCCTATAGAGGATTTTTCTGGAACTCACTTTGCTCAACACTTTTCTTCAGCCTAGGATATGCTCATCTTCCTTTAGCAATCTGAAGTATCCTCAAAGCCATTTCAAACCTGTCCTCTTTCGTTCTTGCCCACAAACTCTTAATTCTGGTTGTTCTCATTATTGAAATGTATTTATTGAGCATCTACTATATTCCTGCTCTTGTTTTATCAATGAACAAGTCAAGGTTCTGCTTTTACAAACTAAAATTCTAAAGGAGTAGAGAAGAAAGGGAGAAACAAACTATAAATTAATAAATGATAAATTTACCAAATAGTGCTACATAGAAAACAATGGTGACATAGTAGTTATTTCAGGCCTACTTTAGATTGAGTGGCTGGGAAAGGTCCATCTTAGGAGATACCATTTATTCTTTAGCCTCACTGATAATAAACCAGCTATGGGAGGTTTAGGGGAAGAGCTTTCTAGAGAACAGAAACGGTAAATGCAAAGGCCCTTGGGTAGGAATAAAATCTGTATTTGGAAGGATATAAAAGAAGCCAGTGTGACGGGAGCATAAATTGCAAGGAGGGTCCAAAGGTAATAGGTGATATTAGATCATTTGTTTAGGTAAAGATTTTTTTTTAATTATTTTATGCTATAGGTTTTCTTTCCCTGCAGTTGGAGCATAATCTCCTTAAAGAAAGGAACAGGTCCAATCTTTTCGTCTCTTGTCGCACACAGTTATTTAGTTAAATAAATATGAAGAACTCACATATCATTCAGTGCAGCAAAGCAGAGCTACATTGCAAGGTGGTTTGACTTAGGAGCCTTCAGAACGGGCTGCTTCTAATAGCCTAGGAGGCTGAAGCAGTGAATTTTTGTCCAGCTGTCACTTCAGCAGTGCCCACGAGAGAACAAATCATCTCGCCTTTCTTCCTGGTTCATCCGTGTGCTGTTTTGACTGCATGTTGTGTTTGAGCCAGTAGCCAACAGACCTCCATCTGGTTTAGGAGATAAAGAAGCAGGGATGTGTCCACAAGTCTTTGTAATGAAATAACAGCCACCACAAGATGGCCTTTCTCTATGGAGTCTGGCAGTTTGATGAGAGGAGGCCTTTTTCTCCTCTCTGATAACTGACTGCGCCTTCCCAACCCCCCTTCATCCTCTGTGGCCTGAGAGAGATTAAACATGGTTGGAATGCGGGCCAAGAGTCATTAAGTGTTCTCACCCCTTAGAACAAAACACATGACATACGCCAGACCTTTCTGTGGAGCAGCAGGCCATCATGTGACTCGATCTGTTCAGTTCCAGAGTTGAAGAAAAGGACATTGCAGATAGGAATAATGTGGGAGGATATTTAGCTATGTCCCCATTTTTTATTTTCTGGGAAAAGAATTTCTTTAGAAAGGAGATGGCTTCACGAATTATATCATTTCTATACATTGTAGACATTGGGAGGTGCTTGTGTTACAATCTGGGGCTCAACATGGTAGCAATCAAATTGCAGGTCTGTCTGCATAGGCATCCAGGCTCCTGAATCTAGAGTTGCTTCTTAATAACAGTCACATTGATTTATTATATGATTCTCTTTCCAAAAAATAAAGAAATGAATAAATAATTCTCTGTCTCCTGAAATTCTGTTGATAAATGCATTTTTTAAATTTTATTGTATTTTTTCCATTACCATTTATCCCCCTAATACCCATCTCCCCCCGAAATCACAACACTGTTGTCCATGTCCGTGAGTCCTTCTTCCTTTTTGCTCGATCCCTGCACCCCTAACCCCTTCCCCTGGCCTGGAGAGCATTATGCTAAATGAAACAAGCCAGTCAGAGAAAGACAAATACCATTTGATTTCACTCATATGTGGAATCTAATGGACAAACTGAACTAACAAGCAAAATAGAGACAGACTCATAGATAGAGAGCAGGATGACAGATATGGAGTGGGGCATAAAAGCATTTTTAATTCCTTATATTAAATTGGTATTTACTTTTTTCCCTAATGTATCCAAAGCATGAATAATTTCTTCCAAAGAATAATTTTCTCAATAGTTAGTGTTTTCCATTCATAAAAGACAACCAATTTTCTTTAAAGAACTATGCACTTAACATGCCTTATATACTGTGTGTGTGTGTGTGTATGTGTGTGTGTGTGCGCGCGCATGTGTTACAAAATCAGTGCCTGGAAAAAAAGGTCTTAGTTCCTTTTACTTGTGGATGAAAATCTGTCATCCATAAGTCAAACTCAGAATGATAGCATAGTAATTAGGAGATTTCTGGAAATCTCAGTCATTGTGTGCATTTGTGTGTATACACACACACATTTTAACTATATGAAGTAAGATTTTTAAAGAAATTGGGTAAACTGATTTCTGATTGATAAAACACAATTTAGGAACTACTGATTCCTGGACTGTGGGGTAAATCATTCTGCAGAACTAGGTTCTATTCCTGTCTTTGTAACCTTCAATTTCTTCTTTTCTGATGGTTTAAATACATAATTTTTAAAGAGTTGGTGTATTTCTGCAATTTTTTTTTTTTTTTTTTTTACTCACAAGTGCTAAATAGAATATGTTAGTGTTCATACACAAGGCTGCCTATGCAAATTATCCCAGCCTTCTAATTCATCTTCGTAAATGTGTTTGGGTGTCACATTTTCTGGACACCCACCTGGAGTAATGTGTCAATGTTGAGAATGCACAACTATAAACTCACCACCATTAAAGGTGTTGCTCTGAGGCCAGTCATACCCCCCCAAAATTCATTACATTTGCAAAATCTCAAGCTCTGATTATGCACCACAGCAGACCCACCGTCAATTACATGTAGCTCAGAGTGTTTACATTCCATGGAGCCCCTCTGAGAAGGAGGGGGAGGAGGTGCTCATTTCATAATCAACTCTGAATTTTGTATGCTTCATGTTTATATATGAAATAATGCAGAAATATCCCACCATCGGGTTTCTTCGGGTTGCCCTGAATGCAGCTTTGGTAGTCCAGAAATAACCTGACTATCTTAATTGTATTTGGGTGCATTAAAAAAGTAGGCCTTGGTCATTACTGGACAGCACCTTTATGATCTGTTAATTATAAAGTGTGCAGGAGTTGAGAATGCGTATGTATGGAGTGCTGAAGACTGCTGTCTGGTATCTTTCTAGAATCTTTATTCTACCAGCCTCATTTGAATATAGAGCCATTTGCAAAAGGGAGGAAGGAGGGAGGGAGAGTATGTTGAGTCCATTTATTCCACTCCTCCAGGAATACAAGATTTTGAGGGGCTATGGTAGTGGGGCTTGGGGAATTAGGGGTCTGTGCAGATGAGGGTAGGAGGCTGTGAACTCAGTGGGAGGAGCAGCCCCCCAAGGAAAAATCTCCCAGACACCCAGCTCAAGAAGAATTTGTAACTACTTTGTGTTGGGGATAAATCAAGCCTGCTGAGGGCCTGGTGAGTTGGTCGTTCTCACCATAGAATCAGTTATTTTACTAAGAGTATCCCCGAGATAGCTGTAAATAGCTGTTGTCCTCGCCTACACAGGGTGTCCCTGGGTTTTGAATGGTGGAGGCTTGAGGTCCGGGAAATGGGGAGGAAGGGGAGGGGGACCACCTCCCTGACCACTTTGTCCCCTCTTTACCCTCACCACATTGGGTCCCCGACCCCATGGGCCCCACAGGGGCCACCCAAAATCAAGTTTCTGTCTCCTGTCCAAACTAGGTCTCTAAACTTTTATCCTTTATCTTGTTTGTTTCCCTGCTGATAAAGAGTAAAATATGCCCTGATTAAGATATGGAAAATAATGAGAACAGCCAATCAAGATTATTGTGCTGTTTGAAAGCTCCCTTGTAGATTAGTTCATTTGCCCTCTAAAAAGTTCAGTGAGCTGCTTTTTCCATGTGTTCCTGTGAATAATGCCTGTGTCATAGTCTCAGCTTGAAAAGAGGGGGAAAACAAGGAAAATAGAGAGCACACTGTGTTACTACAAGTTTTCAGGAGTCACATCAGTGATGGAAATGCTGTCATTTTTCCTTTTAAAAAACATTTAATGTTTATGCTGAATATTGGACTTAGACTCATACAGAATCTAGGTCCTCAGTATTTTGTAAGTAACACACAGAAGATTGAGAGCATCTTAATACTTTAAATTCTTACATAAAAAGGTGGTATTTTGTATCATATAAAGCTAATGGGTGAATGCATCATACTGGGGCCATTTTTCAATCTCAGACATCAGACCATATGGTAGTACACAGGATACACTTCCGCTTTTCAAAAAAAAAAATATCATAGAGACACAAGCCCCAAACCCCTGGCAGGTCAGCAGTTAGCAAACTTTTTCTGAAAAGCAGCAGGTAGTTAAGTATTTTAGGATTTGTTGGCCATACAGTATCCCGCGGACTCCAACAAAACTTTTTTGTAAGCACTGAAATTTTAATTGCATGTTATGTCCATGTGTCACAGAATATTATTGTTCTTTTAATTTATTTCAATCACTTAAAAATCAAAAAACAAGTTTTAGTACACGGGCTGCAGCAGATCAGTTTTGGCCCTCCGGTCTCAGTGTGAAGACTCACTGTTTTGGATGTTAGCACCATCTCAAGACAAACCCGACTCACAGTTAAAAAGTTGGTATGTGGGTGGCCCATTTTCAGAAATGACAGGGTGGGGGAGGGGCAGCTCTTTAGCCATTTATCTGCTAGGTCTTGAAAGGATTTGTGATGAAGTGGGACTTCAAAAGGATTTCAGCACAGGCACAAAAACCCTCTTTCTCTTACTTGAAGTGGCTTTTGACATTATATCTGCAATCTCCTGAATGTGCAGATGCTCCCACCTCTCCTCGGTTCCTCTGTGCCTCCCTCCCACCTTCTTGAAATATGTATTAGGCACCTGCTATGTGGAGCCCTTTGGCTGGAGGTTGGTGACAGGAAGACACAACCAGCACAGAGCTCTCACGATCTTTGGGCAGAGCAGGGGGGCCTGTGGAGGATCTCGCACAGGGGCCAGCAGGCGGTGGCAGCCCGTTGTTCCCAGCAGCATGCCACGTCCCCAGTACCGGCACTCCACACCACCCAGACTTTATCCTCTGCTTGCAGAGACGGCTCTGCTGGCCAGTTCCACCTGATGGCTCACGACTCAAGGTGGCTTGACATGAGCAGACACTAGATCCTTGGTTACTCCTAGTCTGCACCCTGGACTGATGGGAAAGGCCATCTGAATCCTGTGTATTTTGAAGGTCCATGCAGAAGAGTTCTGCCTGGCTTCGCTTTGTTTGAGCCAGCAGTGGCTCTTCCTTACACAGCCTGATGCAAATTCCTATTCTTTAGTCTGAGCTCTCAAATGACAAATACTGGAAGCGATGCTTGCACCATCATCTTCGTGAGCATTGCCCTCCTTTGTTGAGCAGTATTATTGAACCTTGAAAATCCCAAGTAGACTCTCATTTTGTCAATTAAGTCACTGCGTAAACACCCAAGCCTTTCTGTTTGTTAAAAGAATACTATCATGAATTCTAGGCATGGCAACGTCATCGATTCACAATGTGCCATGATGGCACTACCCCAGGCTTCCATTTCTTCATCTTCAAAATGATGGGCTTTGATTAAATGATCTCTGAGATAGTAATTTACTTTACTGTTTCTTTGGTGTAAAAATGTCTTTTTAAATATTGGGTTTACTTGAGGTAGGACACACTTGTTCTCATGAAATGAGGTAGGAGATGATAACATCATATCCCCTATGTGTTTAGTTTTCCAGTGGACCCACCAGACTCTGAGGTCAGGCTACACCAGCCTCCTATGTCAGCCCGCGCTTATTGTGTGGGGGTGTTAGCCTCTGCCCCTGCTTCTCCTTTTACAGCTGCAGCATCTGTGAGATGAGCAACCATAGTTTGGGAAACAATGCGTCATGGCCAGGGGGTGGGTTGAAAGACACAATTATGGGAATTTTTATTCTTATTATTTAGTATAATTACAGAGTATTTTGTTTTCTTTCTCTGAAGAGCCCCACCGAAAGGTTGAATCAGTTGGGATGATTTATCCTAGGGAACAGAAGACTGAGAGAAGGGAGATAGCTAACAATGATTTTGAATATTTGCAAGATGAAAACCAACTATTCTGTCTTCTCATTGAACACAGAAGATTAAGAATTTGATGGGAGGAGTCTAAAATAGATGTGCGGAAGCCATGCTTTGCCAGTAAGCATAATTAATGTGAGTTCCTTAGGGGGTGTCCTGGGTGGATGGGGGCATTGATGACCTGCCTGGAGCAAGATATATTGCTTTCTGATTTCCATTGTGGACACTAGGAACTACCTATGAGATCCGAGCAGCAGATCCGCAGGCCTGGACTCCCAGGCTCCCAGCATTCTGAAAGAACCAGGTGTGGTTAACACCAGACATAAAGGACGGCCTTGAAGAAGACAAGAAATGTGGCAAATGTCATTGGAAGGAAGTCTGCAAGCTCAGAGGAAAGAGCTGGGCCTGGGGATGTGGCCAGGGGTTTGATTGGAGAAGAATTTGCTCTCACTTGGGCATCGCTGGACCAGGGGATGGAGAGGATTTCCTAAGACAGCCTCACCTTCTCCAGAGCATCAGCCAATGGGACCCTCCCTTGTCCAGCTCTGCCCCTTCCCATCTCGTGTCTGCAGCAGGTGGATCAGACCTGCCATGTTCCACATGTGACTCTGGCTACATCTCCCTGTGTCAGTCCAGAAACAGGCTTTCCTGGTCTCTCCTGCCAAAGCCTGGCCTCCAGCGCACACTGGGTCCTTACCCCACATGTGGTGACTGTATAAATGAATGAATGCAGGAGAGAGGGAAGAAGAGGTACAGTCCAGAGTGAGCCAACTCTCCCAGGGATTTCAAAGCAATGCCAGAGTGTCACACCTCTCTTGGTTGTCACACGCCCTGCTGGGGTGTCATACTCCCTTGGGAGTCACTAGCACTGTGGTCAGAAGCACAGGCTTGAGGACAGAGGCCCAAATTAAAATGCCTCTGGGCAGCCAAGTGTCTAATGTCAAGGAGTAAAGCAGAGCATGTTAGAACAGTAGCGAATACTGAGGGCTGAGCTGGGAAGCCATCACTCAGTACCAGAGACTGTGGCCCAACAGAAACATGGGCTCTGGGTGACCCATCCCTTGCATGATTATTATAAATAAATAAACAAACAAACAGGAACTCTAGACTTTGGTATGAAATCCCTCAATTTTTAAGTGTTGGCAACTAAAAATATATTTTAAAATACAGTGAGAGCCAAAAACACATGTATTTCCTATTTGCTGCAAGTGTGTGACCTTCCCTTTAGGATCATAAAATCAGATTCAAATCCTTACTACTTGCTAGCTGGTGACCTTAGCAAGTTACTTAACCTTTCTGAACTTTAGTTTCTATCGACCTTAGCAAGTTACTTAACCTTTCTGAGCTTCAGTTTTTATCTCACAAATATAGAGATAAAGATTACTTCACAGCATAGCTATGAGGACTAAAAGAAAATATGTAACAAATTATTATAATGCTTTACATGTAGAGTACTTAGTAACTATTTAATAATATATTATTATATTATTATATTGAACCATATAAAATTAGTGGTATATATCTGGATTTGACTGATGAAAATAACAATTTTATATGGTTCAACACCATATAAAATCATACTCTGTAGACATTATTATTATATTTATGATGCCCTTTTCTTGCTGTATTTTTCCCACAGTACTTATCCTGTTGATCAAATGCAATAACTTAGTATGTTTATGGATTGTAGTCTTGTCTGCCCCATCCTGCTGGTATATCCCAAGGTCTGTCCGGAAAAGTCCAGCCATTGTTAATAAAAGGAGAATGGTTTGTGTGACATCGATGTAGCCTGGCAGCCAAGGAGAGTGGACTAGAATGCACGAGCATGAAGAATGACAACTTCACTGCACTAGTCAGTTGGGAGCAGTAGACATCATTGAGTGAGCATGTGTACTGTGTGGCCATCACACTCAAAATGACTGAGAGAATAGAGCAACGAATCTGCATCAAATTTTGTGTTAAGCTTGAACATTCCTCCATGGAAACTATTAGCGTGATTCAGAAGACCACAGCTATGGGCAACTGGTGACTGGCAGCTTCATCATGACAATGCTCCTGTACATGTATCACATCTCATACAGAGTTTTTGGCAAAACATCATATCACCCAGGTGACTCAGCCCTCCTACAGCCCAGATTTGGCCCCTGTGACTTCTGGTTTTTCCTAAATTAAAATTACCTTGAAAGAAGAGTGATTTCAGACTGTCAGTGAGATTCAGGAAAATACAATGGGGCAGCTGATGGTAACTGGCAGAACTGTGTGAAGTCCCAACATGCCTCCTTTGCAAGGGGACTGAGGTGTCATAGTCCTATGTACAATGTTTCTTGTATCTTCTTCAATAAATGTCTCTATTTTTCATATTACATGAATGGATACCTTCTGAACAGACCTTGTATGCTTCATCAAGTCTGAGATTTTTCTCTATTTTGTCCATTGTCTTTCTCTGCCCACCCCACCAAGAGCACCTACCAGAGTAGGCACATAGTAAGCTCTTTGTAAATCTGTGTTAAACAGACTTACACACCAGCCTTCCTAGGGTGAAATTAGTCCCCCACAGACACTTTACTTGGAATCTTGCAGGTTTCAGGGCAGGTTTCAGGAAGGTACAGTAATCCCTCTCTATATCGCGGTTCACTTATTACAGCCTCACTGTATCGCGGGATTTTTAAAAATATTACATTTAATTATTTATCGCAGATTTTTTTCTATATCGCGGGATTTTGTGGTACTGTATATGTATGTTGTTAAAGTTACGTAGGTTTAAGAGTATAGAATAAATGTAAGGTTCCTACTTCACGGGGGTGTCTAGAATGTAATACCTGCGATAAGTGAGGGAATACTGTATTGGTTAGCACCAATTTAAATAAAAACATAAAGGCAATTTATTATGATTGTGGGTTTTTCAGGACTTTCACTCTTGAGCTCAAGTATAAGACTAATAAAAAGTTGCCTAAGTATTATGTATCCCAAAAGCTGAAAAACTAAATTCAATTAGTTAAATAAACAACAAACCAGAAGCATTCAATGGTATTTTTTTTATGGTTTTATACATGAGTTTTGTATAGTGCTATATTTTTTTAAATATCCATTGTATTTGCCCTCAGATAACTCTCACCAGCAGTACGGTATGTTTCCACTATGTGTGTGTGCATACATATATTCAATAGTAAAGCTAATGTAGTGAAAGAAATTCAGTTTAAAAAGCCACTAGTGAAGGGCAGGCCTGACTAGATTCCAGAGGCAGAGGAGAAAATGGTGGTATTGTCTTTGGAAGGAATGTCAGAGTAGCGGCATACGGAGAAAAATGCTGATAAGTGCAATGACAAAAGCTGGTTTCATGAGTGATTCCCAGCAGCCAGAAAGGGCTTCCAGCTGATTGCCCTGCTATTTTCGGTATTCCCCATATCATGACTAAATACACTGAGCTTGACTGGAAGCCACAAATATGGTGAGTGGGGAATTCTGGGAGGTGCTACATTATTTGTAAGGCACCTTTTATACTCTTGTCTGTTCCCCGCCCCTTTAGAGTTAAGAAAATTCTGGTCAGCTTCTACCTCTTTAGTAGGAGGTTGGGGAAACCTTTACATTTCCCAAGGCAGATATTTTTAGACTCAATGCTCTGTCCAAAGTGTTAACTAATTGAGTTATCAGGTTTCGTACTTGGCCACACAGAATGGCAGTGGATGAGGGAGAGAGCTGCCCAGAACAAGTAAGCATTTACAGTTTCGGAATGAAATGCTTTTTCCTTATAGAAATGCTGCTTTGTTGTGGATAGCCGTCCTGTTTAAAATGTTCGTTGTCTGATAGGAAGGAAGCTAGTCTGTGTGCACCATGGATTGCCTGAGTTCAGAGTGTGGGGGACCATGGGCTGTCCTTTCTTTCTGTTTTGCCCAGATCTGGATTCTAGGTATGTTTTGCCTCTGATGTCATCTGGAGTGTGCTCAGTTCAAGCCTGTCTTAAGAGGATGCTTAATTAAATGAAAACAGATGGTGAGTGATTCGGGGTGCAGGAAGGGCCTTGTGGACCCAAGAATGTAAGAAGGTTTAAGTCTTCCTTTTTCTCTCAAGAGAAATCTGTGGGCTTTCAAACTCAGCTTTCCCTGGTGTATTAATTTCAAGGGGGAATATGGAATTTTATAATTGAGGGAAAAAGCACCATACAGTTAAAATTTGTTCTGGAAACTCATGTAAATGGTAGATGGAAGAGGTAATTAGAGGTTGCAGAATGTAGTTTTATTTCTGTTTTAATAGATTTGCACATAGAAATAAATATGCCATCTTGTTTAGTAATTTTAAAGAATCAGCACAGTAAGTCATGTTCCCCTTAATGGTTACTACATGAGAAATAAGAGTAAATATTTGCTTTATATTTATAAAATTTTGAAGTTTGATTCTAAGGGATTAATTGAATACTGTTTACATTATGACATGGTTCAAGATTTCACATGATTTCCTGCTTCTGTCTTTTCAGTTAGTAACTATGAGAACACACATGTGCTATGTATAGTATTTGCTATTAACACAATATATTAAATCTTGAGCATAAAATGAACATTTTGTAAGCAAAATTTAGTGAAATGGTTATAATAACTAGGAGGAGACATAAGAAATTAGGACATTGGTGATAGTTCTAATATCAGGTAGTCAGACATGCTAATAATATTGAGGAAAAAAATGTCATTTCCTAGTAAAAAGCAACAACTTTAGACCTTATTTTAAATGGATTTAGTTTTAATCTTTGTATTTTAGAGATAGGTTAATCTTTTAGCAAAGAGTATTTTTTCATGACCTTTCCAGAATGTTGCTGTATTCTAAAGTAGACATTTATGAGATTTTAATCTGAGATTTTGCAAACATTCTTTGTGCCTCAGAGAAAGACCTTTGCAGGTTAAACTTAGAGATTCATAAATCAGATAAAAGTATTGTTCATGAATCCCAGACATTAGTTATAGTTTACTAGTAGTATAAGCATATTGGGAGTCCTAAACATCATGTTATGGCACTCTAAAAATAATTGACTCATCTGTTAGAAACTATGAGCTGTGTTGAAGGTTGAATTTTGGATGTGCATTCTGTTCCATTAGCTGTGGAACTGAAAATTTTATATATAATCATAATGGCATTTGCTGATTACCTAGTGAGGCTTGGCTTTGAGAGACACTCATTGCTAGAAAGTTTAGAGCTCAGTGCAAATATAACAAATCTTACAGAATGTACCTGACAAGTTTTGGCTTTTTATGAATTAATGAGTTAATTAAAATTTTTTTTTAAAGATCTGGAACTGAAAGGAAAGCTCAAATAAAAGCAGACCATGTTGTTTCTGTCTCGTGTCAGAATATATCAACTAAATGGTGAACGCATTTGCTCTCAGCCCATATGTGCAGAGTTTTCTGTTTTAGTCGGCCTGCTGTTTAAAACACGTGTAATAAAATGACAGACTGAATTTGAAATTATCCTGCCCTAAGCAGCGGCTCTGGAAGGGCAGTGACCCGGCACATTACACAGAAATCCTGTCACAATAGAGTAGCACATACTGTTGCTGTACTGGGTTTAGTTGGACAATGAATGAAAATTATTCGTCTCCTGGTTTCATCTCTGACTTGAATGGAAGACTGAACAGTCTGTCTGCATGAACTGAACTATGGATAAAATCCTTGCAAAGAGGGTATAGTAGATAATTACATTTTCACAAATCATCAATATCTCCTACTACTTCTGTTTGGTTTGTGGTTTCTATAGGATCGTTTAGAGATTTTCTGTAGGTTAGCTTAGTCTGTGTTTGGAAGAAACTTTCAGTGATTTTACAACTTGTTATTGTGAACATTTGCTGCACAAGCCTTCTAGAAAGGTAGATGTGTGTGTATCTTTGTCAGTTTTAAAATCTGATGGGTTAATAATCAAGTCTTTATGGAAGAACTAGTTCTGCCATAAATCATTGATGAAAAATTAACTCTTAAACTTGAATTCTTAAATAATGCTCATCAGAAAAAGCTAGACCTAATATTGAGCAAAGCTCAAATTAATACAGTTTAATGTGCATTTTTGTGGCAGCTTAAGATAAGAACTTTCATTAGCTGGGAATTATTTTTATGTTTTTTAAGATTATTTTTAGTTGTAAAAATACTCTATAATACCAAATAGAAATTATTGGTATTACTTTATTTTTTATTTTCCAATTCAGATGTGTCCTTTTTGGTATGTCTGGTTTTCAATAATCAATTAATAAATGCATATTTAATTATTTGGAGAACTGCTAATTTTACTGATAATTTTTACTTAAGAATATTGGGAGCAAGTAGGGAAATTTATATAGTCAACCTCAAGGAATCATTAAACTTATATTTTTGCTGCTGAGACTATCTGTAATTTCGTGTTTTGAAATGTAAAATTTTAATTATGCAGTATGATATTTACTTTTCACCTAAATTTGTTTTCTTCTGTGTGAAAACACAAAACTACTACCTCCTCTCAGTTATAAATTTGGGTGATAATCAAGTTTAAGCAACATTTACAAGACAAAAGCGAATTAAAATCTAAGTGCCATGTCTTTTTGAGCAGTCATTAGTCACAAAGTAAAATGTATTTGCCAACTCTTTATCCCAAGGCAAATATATATATATATATATATATAATATATATATATATATATATATATATATATATATATATATTACTATTGTCTTCAGAATATATTGTAAAATCTAGTAATGAAAATTAAACTGTCTTCTAACTAGACCACTAAAGTTTTATTATTAGATTATATAAATAATTTTAGAGTATTTCAGGTATCTACAGTT
Organism: Furipterus horrens; assembly: GCF_987537825.1. NCBI lineage: Eukaryota > Metazoa > Chordata > Mammalia > Chiroptera > Furipteridae > Furipterus > Furipterus horrens. Next base: position 151,673,628 of record NW_028327175.1, on the reverse strand, counting down.
GCTAATTATTTATTAAACATAAAAACCTAGAAAGAATTTAATTATTTTATTTTAGGATCTACTTTGGCTAATAAATTAAATGAAAGTCTGCGTAGATATTCATGATAGATACTCATTTCTAGAGAATAATTTTGAGAGGTAAATGCTATTTTTCTTTGGTCAAGTGACGAGTGATGTGACCAACTTAAAAAGTATAAAAAGTCGATATTTAAAATTGCTTTGCTTCAGTTTTATTCAGTCTTAAATTCTTGACTATGTTGTACTCTGTTATATTACTGATTTACATGTTTCTGTAATTTAATGGTTATACTGTTATATTTTTGAAAACACGTGTTAATAAGCAAAACTTTACTTTGAATTCTGTAGCTTTTTAAACACAGACTGTGTCTTAGTCATCTTTTGATTCCCTGATCCTGGCACATATTAAGCACTTAATAAATATTTGTTAGAATTTTTAAACAAATCCTCATCTTTAAAGAGTGCAGCCTATCATAATTTTAAGCATCTCATCAAAAAAGTATTTGAATTCAGTTCTAAGTAAATCCAGTTGCAACTTGGTATTAATTATATAGCTGAAAAGAAGCCAAAAAGTTTTGATAGATTTGACTTAAAATTTAATGTTTAGCTTTCTAGACACCATTTAGTCTTATAATAAGAGACAATGGTTAAAAGACTTAAATATTTTAAAATATTTTGAACAGAAAAATGTACTAATTAATTTTCCATTTTAGTGACCTAAATGAGATTGTTTTTCAGTCTAGAAGTTTCCCAGAATACAGGATTTGTATGGTATCTATAGTTGTGTTTACACAACACTGACAAGTTGTTTATAAAGAATTTTTATGCTATCTTTTTGATATGGTGGCACTAATTGCAATGGGATGTGTTGTTCGTGTCTCGCATGTCACTTCCACTAACATTAAATTGATGTTCTGAGGACAGTGTTATCCACTGGAAATGTATAGTAGCGTCAGCATATTTGGAGTGTGTAGCCAAGGCCATTTGGAAAGGTCTGATCAGGGAGAGGGCTGAAGCAAGGGGACGAGAAGGCCATCGCAGGCAGCGGTTAGTGTGATCCTGGTCTGTACTTTATAAAAATAGCAGCACTGCTTTTACTTGAACTTTGTCTTCCTTTTAAGGCGTGGTAGGCCCCTATACTGTGAGGTAAGCCTTTGACAACTTTGTTGTAGACCAGCCACTCTCGAAGTGTGGTCAAGCACCCCTGAATGTCCCTGAGACCCTACCAGTGTACTGCACTTCCTGTGAGGTCCCCACTTTTCTAACTACATTATCTATTTGAGGCCAGATGTTCTTCACATACTTCAAGCAAAACAACACATGGTCACAAATTGTAAGAAGTAGATACATGAATCTGTTTTCTATTGTCAGACGTTAAAGAGATTTGCAAAACTATAAAACAATAGCCATCTCCTCACATTTTTGTTTTGGAAGATATAGTATTCTTCTTGAGATATATATTTTATGTTACTGTGTAATAAGTGTGTTATTATTTTTAAATACATTAATATTTGTGTAATTCTCAGTTTTATCTTCTAATGCAGGAAATACCAACAGTTATAACCCTCTTAATCAATAGCTCTTTGATGACCCTCAATAATATTTATGAGTATCAAGGGACCAAGACAAACAAGTTTGAGAATCACTGTTCTAGACAGTTATTGAAAGCATTGGTTAAATCAGGTCAAATTCACAGTCCCTGTGTGACCAGTTATAGTCACTGGACTCTCATGCCGATAGCCATAGCCAAACAAGCTAAAAATAATAATAATTTAAGAAATGTTTAATTGATAATGAGGTATACTATTAACTGGAAACCAGCTGTGTGCCAGACCATTTCTAACTGCTTCATATATAGTAGCTCCCTTAATCTTAACAACAGCCCAGTAAGTTACATTTTACTGCTATTCTCATTTTACAAATAAGGAAACTACGGTACACTGTGTTTAAGTACCTTGTCCAAGGTCACGTGGTTTATAAATTGCAGAGTCAGGTTTTGAACCAAGGTATTCTACAGTCTGAACTCTGAAATCATCAAACTATATTGATGTGTTGATAGATCTAAACTAATCTATCACTTTCTTCAAACACTTAAAAAGTATTATGACATGATAACGCTCATTTAGCACCTTCCTTTTCATATGTGAAGGGCAGATCTTTAGATATGATGAGTCTTCTTCCAGAATCCTTGTAGTATGTCTTAGCTATTAGACTATAGTATAGTCAAATATCTTAAAGCCGTTTACTGTGTTAGGACTACTTGTGACTACGTATGCCAATGATTACCTCAACTTTGGGATAAAGTCTACTCTAAATGTTTTACTTTGTTCAATAAAAAATAGCATCCTTCTTTATTATCTTTACTACATGTTTTCATTGTACTTTTAAGAAATATCTTCTGCACATCTGGGCAATACATGTTTGTTTGTTTTTTGTCTCTCTTCCATTTTATTATATTCAGTATAAAGCTGTTAAGTCTTCTCTTTATAAATCTCGTCCAGGAAAAATATAAATGTTGCCTGAAGATTATTTAAGATTCACAGATCAGCCTGTTAATCTGTATACCTACATATCTATCTCTGACTTCACTAGTAACCCAATCTGTTTTTAAATATATTCTTTATTTATTCAAATAAGAACTTCTTTAAGTATGAGTGTGTTTTTCACCAAGAGCTAAGACCCCTCTGTTGATCATAGACTCAGGTGGAAATCAACAATTTAAATGGAAAGAGCAATAGCATTTGGGTATATTGGTTTTAAAAACGATCAGTATGCAAACATCCCCACCACAAGCCCCCAGAAGCGGCAGATAGTTTCATTTACCAGCAAGGCTCCAGCTGCACCAGCTGGCACATAACATTTTAGGATGAGAAATTCCTAACACTAGCTAATGCCTCCTCTCCCTCTGGTGCAGTGGGCCTCACCCTTCAATTCCCCTGGGTTTTAAGGCCAGGCCTCTAATTATCTGACCAGAAAGCTCAGTCCAGTGCATTGTGATTCCCTGACTGATTCCCACCATATGAAGTATATTTATGTGTTAGAAGAAAATCAAGCTATTTATTTCCTGATCTAAAAAAGAAAAAAAGAAAAAAAATGTTGGGGAAGTGTTCATCTACTTAAGTAAATTCTTTCTCTTTTCTCCTGGTATCTAAACCAATTTTTAGCTTATCGCTGTTTTCAGTTGCTATAATTAAAATATGAATAGTTCTGTAGATTAAATAATTTAAGACTCATGCCAATACCTCCTACATAATAAAGATCCTTTGGCATGAAGCCCTGACATCCTTGTTCTAATTCACAACATATCAAATAAATGAAAAAATCCCAAACAGTTGACATGTTTTATATAATCCACCATGTATAATGGCAGAAGTAGCTGCTATGCATTTCCCAAATGATAAGTAACAATATCTTAGTATCACAAAGTGCATTTGTAAGGGACACTGCAGTTTGTTATTGTTGTGCCCATGGACTCTCAAAATCTTACTACATAATGCTATTTATTACATTGGACACTCAGAGAAATGTCATTTGCTGCCTGAGAGAGAGACAAAGCTATCTGTCATGTTTAGCCCTCTTCATCTGTGAGGGATGGGTCACAACGTTCAGCTGTTGTTTCCCCCAGGATATGTGGGATAACTGTGCAGGGAGAGTTACCGCATGGATAGTAGCTGAGAGAGAGGGTGGTTGGACCAGTTGACCTTGGAGGTCCCATTCAACCTAGAAGTCTGGCAGGAAAATCTTTGGCTAAGTTTATTTTACTAGTTCAAACCATAAAATTCTGGACTAATTATTCTTTAATTTTTTTTTCAATTATAGTTGACATATAGTTTTATACTTGTTTCAGTTGTACAACATAGTAATTAGACATTTCTAGACCTTATGCAATGATCATCCTGATAAATCTAGTACCCATCCTATGCCATACATAGTTATTACAATATAATTGGCTGTATTTCCTATGCTGTAGTTTACATCACCATCACTGTTTTAATAATTGGCAATTTGTACTTCTTAATCTCTTTATCTTTTTTACCCATCCCCACAAGCCACTTCTCCCATCTGGCTACCATCAATTTGTTTTCTATATCTATGAGTTTGTTTCTGTTTTGTTTATTTTTTTAGAGTCCAAAATACTAAGCCCTATGGTATTTGTCTTTCTCTGTTTGACTTATTTTACTTAGCATAATATCCTTTAGGTCTATCCATGTCACAAATAGTAAAAATTTTATTACATTTTTACGGCTGAGAAATATTTCATTGTACATGTGTACCACATCTTCTTTATCCATTTATCTATACATGTTCGCTATGTTTGCTTTCATATCTTGACTATTATAAACAATAGTGCAGTGAACCTACATATGCATATACCTTTTTAAATTGGTGTTGAGGACCTTAATAGACATTTCTCCAAAGAAGACATCCTAATAGCCAATAGACATATGAAAAGATGCTCAACATCACTAGTCACCAGGAAAATGCTTCTTAAAACCACAATGAAATATCACCTCACACCTGTCAGAATGGTTATCCTCAGATCAATGAACAACAATTGTTGGTGGAGATGTGGGAAAAAAAGAAACCCTCATGCACAGTTGATGGAATTATATATTGTTCAGCCACTATGGGAAATACTATGAAGGGTCTCAAAAAATTAAAAATAGAACTACCATATGACCCAGTAATTCCACTTCTGGTTATTTCTCTGAAGATATTCAAACACTAATATATGTACCCCTATGTTCATTAGAATAATTTATTCTTGTTCTTGTACGCTGAGGTACTGGGAAGAACATTAAATCCAGGACTCCCAAATTCTATTTTTAGCCATTTTCTAACTAGCTAAGCAAATCACACCTCTCTTTGCTTCAGTTTCCTCTTTTTACAAATAAGGATGATTTTGTGATCTCTACACACCTCAAAAAATAAGATGTATATGAAAAAATAGAAACTTTTTGTTTATGCAAAGCAATCCAAATATTAGGACTAAAATATAATTATTACTATGTTGACTCTTTGCTTACCAGTTTACTAGTTCAGGGCTAAGAACTCTGAGATTATTTAGTCAATATTGTTGAGGTGAGTTGCAGGCCCGCCCTTGCCTCTCGTGCTAAAACACGATGATAAGTGAGGGCATGGCCACGCATATGGCAGCTGATCCTTCCAAGGGTGGGAGAGTCTTATGGCATAAGATGGCCACTTTCTAGAGAACAGATTATGCATTAAATATTTCATAGGTGACCTCGCTCGTGGGAGGACAACAGAGAATTTCTTAAAAGATATGTTCACGTGGGAAATAATCGAGACAGATGAACCAAAGGAAGCATAGAAGGAAAAGAGAAAGGAATAATGGATAGTGAGAAAGTCTAAGACCCCAGTGGCTCTCCGTGTTTGTTCAGCACTCACCTCCTGCTTGACAGATAGAAAAGGTTTCAGTCCTATATTTTGGAGAGCTGTCATTCACAAAATACGCATGTCACAAACCAACATCAACTGCTAACTAGTTTATGCAGTCTTCAACTGCATTCTTGTTTTTAATTCAACAGGGGAAATAATTTCCTAAAATAAAGATAATCAAAAGTTCCAAAAGGACTACATCTTCCTCATATTAATATTCAATTTTTGTGGATTAAGATAGAAAAAACGAAAAATTCTCCATGGCTTTTATATGTTCTGAATTGCTGAGCACTTAGACTGCTGCAAATAGACTTGTTTTTCCAAAGCAGTGTGTGGCATTTCTCTTGTGCTTGTGTCTCCTTGTCCCGAGAGGGAACCGGAAACATGTCCAAACAGAGAAGAGGGCTCAGACGAGCCTGGTAATGAAGATACCTGGAAAACATACTTTTGAGAAGTGATTTCTTCATCTGTGGCTGTTTTTCCAGGTTTCTCGATTTGGATCTTTACATTTCAGAATAATCAAAGATAAATATTGACAAATTTTAAGGTTAATGTGTTACTGTTGTGTAACTTTTATGCAAGTAAAGATAAACTCACTGTGTTCTAAAATTCCTTGAATAAGATAAAGTGAAAGGCTTAATTTTGTTTTCATTTTTAGTTTCAAAAATATGTTTTGTATTAAGAGCGATACCTCTTTCTATATCTTGCATTAAGTACCCTGGCTACAATAGAAATTCTTATTAACACTTTTTAATTTTTGCTCACTTGGGAAATAAACTACTTACCATTAGCTGTAAGATACTTTCACATTGCATGATATTATGGAGCTTCTCAGGGAAGGAGGGAACTCGCCTGTTATTTAGTCTGTAATTTTGTCTAAAGTCTATTAAATCTTTTAATTCCTAACATTTATAGCATTCTACCAAACACATAAGTGTGTCAGGACATAATCTGTGTCCAAGCACACTAAGATACCTTGCAAATTCTATAGCATGAGGAAAGTTTTTTAAAAAACTTTTAAGTCCAAATGGTTTGAAATTCTGTCCCATGCTAGGACAAATCAAGACAAAAGATTACTACATTTACCTCATATCATTAAGACATACACAGCTCTCCTCCCCTGATACATATGGTTTAATATCCTTTGAGAGGCAGTTGAAACTGGTTTTTTATGTTCTCAGAAAATTTCAGACAAACTCAAGTAAACCAGTACTGTTTTGTAGCTGAACAGAATCAACTTTGTGTTAAAAAATATTGGAAATACCCACCTATCCAACAACAACAGCTAACATGTTCTTTTTATTTTTCCTATGGGGAAAATCTTTCTTCTCTGTATTTATTTGATTTCTAATCAGTGTCCAGAAGAATTTTTAGGGGCCTGAAATCTCGGTGAAAACAGACCTCACAAGGGACTAGATTCTGGATCTTCCTTTTGATGTAAACCAGGTCATAATAGACAGATTTGATGAGAGTGGGTTTTATCAGTATGGTGAAGTAAATCTCTTGAAAACAGTGCCTTTGTAAAAACAAAAGCCTGCCAGCACTATTATTTATTTTTTAAACCAATTCACACTGTCCTTTGCATAAAGATAAAGATGGGAATGTTGTTTGCTTCCCAGTTGCAGAGGGGCCACTGTGCACAGACATCATGGCAGGTTTGAACTGTGCAACAGCAGGGGCCTTTCTGGCAAAGGGCCCAGAGTAAAGATGCTGACCATGTGTTAGGGGGCAGTGACCTCATTTTCAGGGATGAACTGAGGTTTCTTCCAAGCAAAATCCTTACAAACAAAGACAGCCTTGTAGCAATGGGAAGGAATCTGTGGAGGCAGCCCCTTGCACTGAGTGGTTTTGATAGTGATGATTACAGATACAGATACTGGGTAGCCATTAAATAAAAAAAGAATAAAATATTAGTAACCAAAGATCTTCCATAACTAAAGGGCCTCAAGTTTTTTTAAGCATTTGCCATGCAAAAGACACACATAAAATTCCTTTCTTTTAAGATCTCTGCACCCCAACCCTAAACACATACCTAAAAAGGGTCTATTTGCTAACATAAAGACCTAATACCCCTTTGGATGGTGGGGTGGGAGAAGCAACCCCTAAAGATCTGAGGCTTTTATTGACAGGAGGCGAATTGTGGCATGAATGTCACAGTTGTTTTGAGTTACGCAATTGGGCACATTCTTTTGAAATTGGTCAGAAATTAGATCACTGTGCAAAATATCTATAAAATATCAGCACATGATATCTTACTTTAAATTATCCAGCAACTCGGAGTGGTCCCTATCTAAATTAATGTGTCCCAGAGAATAAGCAGTGATTCTGCTGTAGTCTAGAGGGTAAAAGAAAAATCCATTTATTGCTACAGCCCCGTGTCTAATCGTAAAGCCTTAAAACCAAAAGAATGTGACTCTCAAATTAGTTGCCTTTTTTTCATTGAAAGTTATTTTATTCCAAATAAACACACCAGTCTTAGGTTTTGAGAAGTTGTGCAAAGCAGCTCCGTTTATATTTCAAAACTAGAATTGACATTAAAATCACTAATTAAAGATCAATGTCATAGAGGATTTGGATAAGCAAAACCCATACTGTGTAAGTCTTCTTCCTAACTGAGAATAATTTACCAATCTGTATTACTTTGATCACCAAAAATCAGTGGTTGATGTTAGCAAGAAAAGCCTCACATCTTTTATTTCTGGCTCTACGTGTTTGCTTATAAAGGGGGAGGGGCATTGAAGAATAAGAGTGGAAAAAGGCAAATATAAAAGTCCAAATTTTAAAATCTAGAATTGAGAATTTAATATTCTCTCCTGTGACATTAAAAGTCTGCCAGCAGACCTCCAGAATGCCTCTCATAGCGTTCCTTTCTTTTCCGTTCCACCTGCTGTCCCCACAAACCCCCATATCACACAGAGCCCTGTTTTCACAGTACCCTCATTCAGTGGCTCTCACCTCTGCTTACACATTACAGTCTCCTGAGCTTCGTTCATCAGAACAACCAGTTAAATCTCTGGGGATAGGACCTGAGTGTCTCCATGGTTGTTGGTGGTGTTGAGTCTTCCCTGGGAGATCTCTGAAGCATGGTAGATTGATAACCATTGACCTACGGATCTTTTCGTCTCCAATTCCTCTGACACTCTAATCTGCCATCAATTAATTAGGCTAAAATATAGATTTAATGATATCCATCCATTTCTCCAAACCCTTCACTGTCTTCTGATATCTTGATGAGGAAGTTAAATGATATCTCTCTGCTATTTCAAATGTTCTATGAACCTCTCCTTTACCATTCCCCCAGGTGACTTTCCCTTTCAGTAGAAATTGTCTCTTCACGTTTCTCTGGTCTTTTTATTTCAACATCTCCACCCACTTCCCTTCCTTCTTCTCTCCACCAAGTCCCCTTTTACAGTCTTACCTTCTCCTCTTGCTGTTTGCTCAGCTCTGTCCAGAATGCAGACATGGTTTTTCCCAATGAACCTACATGGACTCTCCCAACTTCCATTGGTTTCTCTACTGTGAGTTCTAATTTCACACGCTGCTTCCAGTCTGAACAGCTAGGTTATAAAATCATTGAAAGCAGTACCTGCATCCTCATAATAGAGGCCAAGTAGTCATTTCTGCTTCACTGCTAGATATCAAACCCTTGTACTGAATATGAACCTTTAATCCCCATATAGAACAAACATGTAACATCCACATTGAAGTTTGTTTTAACCGAATAGTTTTTTAAAAAGATGTATTATGTATTACCTCAAATTATGATTCACTTTTAGCACAACCTCATAGTGGAGTTTAGAATGTGGATTTAAAAAAAACAGATTGATGTGTTTTCTGAATATGTCTGCAATGATGTACTGGTACCGCCATTTGCATTTAAATTAACATGTTCAATATGAGAAATTCAGAAGATTGGTGTTCTTCCGGGGCCATATCAGAAATGATATGTGACCATAAAGCAGGTAGTGTGTGGTCTGTTACATCTGGGGCCACCTAGATAATGCTTCTGGAAATTTTAGTGGAATAAACTTTATTAGAGCTATCTTAGAGTCTTCTTAGAAGTAGAAAACATGGTTAATAGGAGACCTTTCACACAGTAAAATTTATATCAGTTCTTCGGTTAATTTTTTTAAGTGGTTAACAGCCAGTAATCGTAAAGGTACACGTTTGTTCAACATTTGATTTTTACCTTAAGCCACATAAATATCCACTTGTCAAAGGCGGGATGTAAAGATAAGGCCTTTACTCTGAGCGTGAATCGCCGACAGCAGCCCATGTTGTCCTTCATGCGTTTCTGAGAGTCCCAGTTTCAGCATCTCTAACGGAAAGCTAAAAGTTGTAGCCATCTGAAGTACTCTTCAATATAAGATCTCTGAGATTTTTATTTTTATTCCCTAAAGTCATTTTCATCCATATCTGATTCAGCAGCAACATTTCCTTAAAGATTTTATTTACTTATTTTTAGAGAGAAGGGAAGAGAGGGAAAAAGGGTGAGAAACATCAAGTTGAGAGAGAGACTTCGATCAGTTGCCTCTCGTACGCACCCCGTCCAGGGACCAAACCTGTACCCAGCCATGTGCCCTGACTGGGAATCTGACAGCGACCTTTCACTCCATGGAAAGGAACTTCTTTCTAATAAGTCTTTCCAAAGAGTTTAATTTTTATTTTGACAAAAATTCTGTTTCTCTGTGTACTATTTCATAATGTAAATAATGCCTATTTACATTATTAATTATAATAACCAGAACAACTAGCATAATCATGTTAGAGTAAAAACACAGTTGACTTGTAATAGCCAGTGGGTGTGAGAAACCTATAGAAGGGTCATCAGTATTTGGGCATCAGTCCTGTTAGACAAAAGGCAGGGTGAGTGAGGGAGATTAGTTAAAAGAACTATTACTGTACTCTAGCAATAGATCTCTGGAATGTGATATCACACAGATCTGAATTCAGATTCTAGTTCTAACCCTGTCTCTTTGTAGGAAACTGTGCATCTCCTCAAGCTTCCATTTGCTCTTTTAAAACACAAATATCAAACATTGAGGACTGTTAAATAAGTTCACATATGCAAAGTACATGACAGAATTCCTGCCTGTCTGATGACACTAAATAAATGTTGCTGATATTTCTTTCCTTCTTTACTCAACAGATATAAATACCTTTTTCTCTTTTATAGTGTATCACTTTGGAACATGTAGCCAAGCAAGGCATCAGATAGTAGGGGTTAACAGCAGAACTCATGTTAAAGTCATGAGTTCTACTCCTAACTCTGCCGGTTTCTAGAACAATTTCAAGAAGTTACCTAACCTGACTTTTCTAATCTATACAATGTAAATGATACTTGCACAGACTTCACAGACTTGTGAGAATGAATATGTGGCCACCTATGGAAAATGCCTCCCATAATATAAGTGCCCAATGATTGTTTTGGGACACTTAACTGCCATATGATTCATTAGGCACAGCAGAACTCACCTGCACCATCTTTGTGTCAGTTACCGCTAAAACAAAAACGCTGGCCATAGGTGATTCCAGCAAGCATATTAAAAATCAAGTCGTGTGCCTAAAGTGAGTTAAGAAATCAGAATAGGGAGCAGTGGGGGGAAATGTGGGACAACTGTAATAGAAAAAAAAAATTTTTTTAAAGAAAAAGAAATCAATAAACTCAGACCCACTCCTTTAACTTCTCGTGAAGTTTGGAAGAACTCCTTATTCTGTCACTAGACTCTTCTCTTTATTCATCTAGTGAAATGGAGATAGAGCAAGGGACTGAAGAAGATACAAAGCAGATTTGTTGCCCATCAAGCTGGAGTAAGCTTTTGCTTCTCAAGGGTTAGAGCATTGGACTATGCACTGGAGATCAGCATTTCTTCATTCAGCACTTACTGAGAGTTTGTTATGCAAAAGTAAGCCTTGACCAAGGCATGGACCTACCCTAAAAGAGATTCCAGTCCAACCTTGATGCGACAGCTGGCATCTAAACTGAACAGACCAAGTGCTGTAGGAGTCTGGAGAGAGAGCCGGCCATGCTCAGTGTTTATCAGGGAAAATAAAAAAAGATGAAGTGACATTTAAGCTGAACCTAGGATTTAGTGGGTGACTCTTTTGGTGAGTGATGGGGAGCAGTAATGGTGGGGACCATTACTGTCAAAGGGGTGTCCTGGGTAAAGCACAGTGCCAGGAAATTATGGAGCCTGTCAAGAAATAATAAGCCCTAGAGGAATAATAAGCCATGTGGATTGCCTTCAAGATCAGTATTCATGGTTTAGTACAAGCTAAAAGTGTTTATCTGAGGTAGGTTTTAAAGGGCCTCAGAGGCTATGCCATAGCAGTTGATTGAATTCTATGTTGTAAAGCAGAAATATTTTTTACAAAGGGATTATGTCATCAAATGTCAATATTTAAACATGTCAAGGTAGATCTACTTGGGATGAAAGTGAAGATAGGCATATGGAACTCTGTCTACTCAGCCTACTCTTGGTCTCAGTATTCTTGAACTTCAGGGCTCCACAGAATCACTGGTATTGAGGAAACAGCTGGGCTTGTTATCCAGAAATAGGTCATGGATTTCAGTCCTTGCTGCTTACTAACTAGCTGTGTGATCTTGGACAAGCCGCTTAACAGTTATGAAACTCAGTTTTTGCATCTGTAATGAGGGTTCCCACCTTAATAATGCATGTATGATAAATAATAGATTATATATGCATCACATATAGCTTAGTGAGGTCCCTGACCTGGAGTAGGCACCCAATAACTGGCAGCTATCACCCGTGTCACGATCTTCTCAGAATGCTCAGCAGCTCCTCCTAAGCTCCTGAGTACTGTGCAGTGCACCTGGAATAATTAGCTAGGGACAGTGCACTGACTACAACTCCCTGAAGGCTTTTTAAATGATCTGGGCATCACATGGCTAGGACTTAAACTGAGCAAGTAGTAGGGTGAATTTAAAAAGGGGGAAGGGTTTAAGCATATTTCCAACAAGAACCAGTTTTAGTTGGCTGCATAGACATAGGACACTGGAGACAAAGCCTAGAATATGCCCAGAGAGAATTGTTCAATAATAGATCCCACACTGAGCTGGGCCCCAAACAGTGTGGCTTTGAATGGTGAGATTGAACAGGAAATAAACCCACCACAGAAAAAGTATAGCAAAAACCTTCCTGTCTCAATTTTTCACCAGATGGAAGGGGGGAAAAAAATCTCCCCTGAGTATTTGTAACCACAAGGAATCCCTTGCATATACGCCAGTGTGAAGTCTAAATTTGTCTCCTGTTGTCTTAAAATAAAACCCCAAAACCCTCAAGGCAAGTGTTTTTTAAATAATCTTGGGTTTTTAGTACCTCTAGGCAACTGGCAAAAGCAATCATAAATTTCTCTTTGGAATATGGCAGTGTTAATCCTGGCCTGAAAGTATTCCCAAAGATTAATTTCTAAGGAATATAAGCTCGCAATCAATAATCACAAACCAGAGAAAGTATAAATTGGTGCACTCACTTTGAAAAAATTTTGTTACTAACTAATACAGTTAAATAAGTACATACCTAATGACCCAGAATTTAAGATTCTACTTTTAAAAAGTGTTGTCTAGATGTGCCAGGACCAGTGGCCAGAATGTCGATGGCAGCATGGTTCATAGCAGACCCAAACTGGAAACAGCACAAACATCCATCCACTCTACAGAGATAAATAGATTATGTTATTCACATAATGCAGTCTTCTGCAAGCTGTAATGATAAATTGACTACCATTACACATGTCAACGTGGATGACATTCAGAAACACAGCATTAGACAAAACCATGTCAGAACAATCCATAATGTATGCTTCCACTTATAGAGAGTGCTGAAGCAATCAAGTCCATAATATTTAGCTTAGGCAGTTTTAACAGATGTTAAAACTATAAAGAAAACCCTGAGAACAATTAACTAGAACAGAGCATGTCTTTGGAGAGTCAGTCAAGGAAAGGCTCTTTGGATGTCTACAAAACTACTTATAATTTTCATGTTTGAACTGACTGATGGGTATGGGGGTGTTTCCCTTATTTTTCATTAAATTGTTCATATATCTTTTTTCTACTCTTTTGTATGTATAATATACATTATAGTAAGTGCTTATTTAAAGGGGGATGGGAACTATAAAAGTCCTAGAGACAAGATGTTTGATAGGATGCATGCATGTAACTATCTGGAAGAGGGTTTGAGGGAAAAAAATAAGAAAAAAAAATACACTAAAGTTGTATTCCTGAGTTTCTAAGATAATCTTGGTATCCTTAAATGGAAATAAGAAAATTAAGGGAATTAATTATTCACATCTCTATTGTTAATACCTAGTTTCAGTGCCAAATATTTTACATGTTCTCATTAAACATTTGCTTTTGCTGTTGCAGTGAGTGAATTGTGTGACATGTGAGTGGAAACGGTTTGGAATACAGGTGGGCACAATGTAGGTACAGAATGGTGGGTTTAGAGTGGTACAAGTCATGGTAGTGATGTGGTGGCTTTGGGAATAAGCACAAAAAGAAAAGAAATGTGAGTTCTGAATATGGAAAATGCCAATTTTTCATTGATGGGCTGAGACAATAAGGAAACAAGAAGGAGTGAACAAAAAGATTTTAAAAAGCTAAAGGGAAGATTTTTAAGAAAGAGAAGGTGATCAGTGCTCTGAGTTGTTCAACATTAAGAGAAGACAATTAAAATTTAATAATATAATGTAACAGTTGGCATCAAATGGTCACTGATGATTTTGTACACAAAGACTTTATTGACCAGGGAGAGAAGCCATATGGCTGGAGACTCAAATGTGAATTAGTATGAAGGGCATAGAAGGAGTAAGCCTAAACAGTTCTACAACCTGTTTGATTTTAACAAAATAATTTTAAAATAAAATTATTATTGAGTGCTTGTTATATACTCACACTGCTAATCACTTTACATGAATCATCTAATTTTATTTTAACAGTAGAGTATTTTATCCCCATTTGACAGCTGAGAAAACTGATGTACATGTATGTTAAGAAATTTACCAAAGGTAACCCTGTTAGTAAGTGGAATAGCTGAGATATAGACCTATTAACCAGTCTACTACTCTGAATAATTGCACCACTTACAAGGGTGCTAGGAAGAAAATTAAAGATTTTTATTTTTAAGAAGCACATAAGTATGTTGGTAGGCAGAGGACAGAACACCAGTACTGTAGACAAAAATTCCTGAAGCTTATAGGAAGGATTCTTACCCTTCACATTGTTCCCAGATAGTTGGGAAGATGAGATAAAGGAGAAAGATTAGAGGACTGGTAAATCAGATATTAATGGGCTGCAGAGATTGCACCCTGAGATTTAGATGCAATGAAACAGAGCTGTTATCTTCTTACTGAGTCTCATCTGCATTTCTTCTGGCAATCCACTGTTAGCCTAGCCATGGGCCTTGGAAGGAATTGTGGTCTAGAAAAGATACACCTGAAAGCACCTACATATTTAATTCAATGGTTGGGTGGATAGATGGATGAAAGATGAATGAATGAATGAACAAATGAACCAAGAGTTAGTGAGCATAAACTATAGATCAATATTTATTAAGCCCTTTCTTAAAGTAGTGATTAATAGCCTGGACTCTGGAGTCAGACTTTATGTGTTCATATTCCTGGGAAAGTCATTCATACTTGCTAAAGCTCAATTTCCTCATCTATAAAACAACTAGAACTAGGACCTACTTGTGTTAGCTTTTTAGGGCTACCATAACAAACCACCACAAACTAGGTGGCTTAAAATAGAAATTAATCTTTCACAGATCTGGAGGCCAGAGTTCAAACTCAAGGTATCAGCATTCCACACTTTCTCCAGAGGCTCTAAAGGAGAATTCTTCCTCACTTCTTCCCACTTCTGGTGCCTCCTTGTCTTGTGGCAACATATCTCTAATCCCTGCCTCCATCTTTACAGGGTCTCTCATGCGTCTGTGTGTTGTCTCATCTTATTTTTCTTTAATTGAGATGTAATTGGCATTTAACATTGTGTTAGTTTTGGGTGTACAACGTAATTATTCAGTGTTTATGTATCTCTTCCTCTTCTTATAAAGACATCAGTCATTGGGTTTAGGGCCCATTCTGATCTAGTACATCCTCATCTTAACTAATTATATTGGCAAAGATCATATTTCCAAATAAAGTCACATTTTGAGGTTCCAAATGGATATGAATTTTGGTAGACACTATTCAACCCACTATACTACTTCACAGAAATATTATAAGGACTAAATTAACATAATGACTTATACAATTAATTATATTACTATTTACTTTATATATATATAAATATTACTGTATATATATAAATATAAAGTGTGTATATATATATATAAAGTAGTAAGTACTTGTAATAGTATATAGCATATACTCAGAGGTTTGAAGTGTTAGTTCTTACTGAGGTTGACACTCAGGAAATGCTTAGTTTTTCCAGCCACTGTTTTCTGCTGAATAATACTATTCTAGTACAGGTGAAAATGCTGTATTATTAGATTAATTCATAATAATGCTTAACTCTATCCTTGAAGCTATTTCCTTGACATGGCTCATATTTTTTTCTGTCTAGTGAAATGACTAGTAGATGACATATTAAATAATGACAAAAGACACTTTCATTTTCCAAGATCTTCAGATTTTGATCATATAGGAGAAAAATGCTGACTAGCCTGCCTGTTTTCATTTTGTGCCAGCTATCCTTAGGCAATGACCTTCTCTGTGTGACTTTCCATATAGCAGACAGAGCTCAATGTCTCATGGGACCTAATTTCCTTTCATAATAATTTGTCTACAACTGGCTTTAAAAAGGCATTGTTTTTTGTAGAATGCTCTAGATTAAAAAACAGGCTGTAACCTGTGAAGAGTAGCCCCTAGTTATTTGATGAAACAACAGCTTGAAGATGCAGCACATTGATGCTGAGCCTAATATGAAATGTTTTTTTAATATTTATAAAATAAAAATATTTATGTGTTATAGGCAGAATATGAAAAAAAGGGAAGAATCCATTATTTACTCTGCCATGTAAGCAACACGATTTGGAAAAGTGTCAGAGACAGTGAGATGAAGGCTAGTGCGTCTTAATTTGTACCACATCTATTTTGTTCACAACCACATAGCCAGATGTTGGCACAACTAGGACATCATCGATACTCAAATATTTGTGGAAGGACCTTGTGACTGCATTGCTTATAGGTAGTTGGGAGAAAAGGAAGAACTTATGATTATTTTTCTGTGGGTATTATTAACTTCATTTTTTAAGTTGTCAATTTTCTTCAAATCAGTTTTTATTCCTTTCTTCTGCCTTTATCTTTTCCTTCCTCTTTCTTCCCCTATACTTTGAAGTATAAAGTAGCCAATTATTTATGTATTGGTATGCTAAGCATGTCTGTCTGTAATAGGGCTGAGAAACATGAAAGTGAAGAAAATAGATTTCTGTTCCTTTTCTTCTTAAAATTCTCAGGTGAAAAATTAGCTGCTTCTGAGAATTATTTGATTCCAAGGTCACTGGGTGAAGTAGATATAGCGAAGATGTCCACTAGAGAACTCTCTCATGAGCAGCTGTTCTTACACATGACTCCATGAGTAAACTCAGCCATCCTGAACCTCATGAAATAGTGTACAAATTTTTTATATGTACATACATTTGGTGCGTCTATGCAGATTTGGTGTGTGTACATGCATATATGTGCAGTTGTTGAAGGAAAGGAATTTGTTGATATCTTTGTTATTCTCAAAAGAAATAAACTCCAAATAGATAGAGAATCACCGAATTAGAAGATTTGGTTTATATTGTTTGTGTTTTGTTTTTCATTAGAGTTTCAGGTGGGAAAATTCTGAGAATATTTTAAAGGAAAATGGACAGGGTATAAAATTGCCAAACTTTTCGGATTTGGGATCAATAGAGGCTTTCCTTGAATGATCAGCCTCTTCTCTCTCTTATTTTTTTCCTTTAGCTGCCATTTTTATTTACTCAAAAGTCAGATGTTGGGATGCTTAACTGGCAGTTGTTATCTCTGGCAGTTGACATATTCAGGCAGACCGATGTCATTTGTTCCCAGAACAACATCAGAGCCCTTCAGGGCAAATTCACTGATGCTTCATTAAGCAGGCACAGAGATGATATCGTATGTTTAAATGAGCCATCCTTGCATAGCTAATTTATTTCTAACTGAATTTACAAACCAAACAAACAAAAAAACTAATCTTCTCAACAAGTAAATCCCTTTAAAGACTATTTTATTTTTCTTTAAATCCCTGGAAGCTTCAATTTGTCCTTTCTCTGGTTTGAACCTCTTATCCTCTTTCCTAACTCTCTGTTCTAAGTAAATGATTTGCATGCTTGACTCAAATCCCAGTTTTATTTTATCAATATCTATATATGTTCCCCAATACCAAACTCAATGTCTTAACTTATAATCTCTGGTATTAGGTTTTGTATCATAGCAGACTCTCAACTTAAATAGTTATATTAATAAAGCTTCCTCTGTTGTTACAGGCAATATCTTTTCTGATACCATTATCTCCACACTGTTTACTTACTTATTGACTCATTCATTTATTCACAAAGCATTCATAGGCACCTACTATGTGCTAGGGATGCTTCTTGTTGCCAGGGAGACAGAAAGATGAATACAATACATAAAGTCACTGCCTTGTGCTAGGTCAAGTCATGTGGCAATTCAGACTGTCCAAAGATTTAAGCCTACAATCTTTAAATAAACTGTTTTACTATTTATTTAGAGCAGTGGTTCCCAATTGGGGAGATTTTGTGTCCACCATGGGAAATTTGGCAATTCTGGAAATATCTTTGGTTGTTGCAAATAGGGGGTACTACTGGTACCTGACTGGTAGAGGCCAGGGATGCTGGTAAACATTGACACAAACAGGATTGTTCCCCTCATCAAAGAATTATCCACATCAAAATGCCAATACTGCAATATTTCTAGGAAGCGTGGAGACCCTGGCAATACCCTTTCCTTTGAGGTTCTGAGCAAATGAATTCTTACTTAATTGATCCACACCAGAATTAAAAACTCTTCTACAGGACAGAATTTTCTTCATCTCAATTACATTTCCAAGGACGAATTAGCATTATTGAACATTGGCATCCTGGTGGCTTTCCAGTTGCCTGTTCCTTAATCTACCTCTGCTGTTCTTAAGGGACTTACAGTTCAGGGAGAAAGGGCAGGTATACCACAAACTATGATGCTATGTGATATACACCAAGAGAGCTCAATGAAATCAATGCTTTGGGAGCACTGAGTAATTCAACTACCTGGGAGGACTGGGAAGGCTTTACAGAACAGGAACTTTGAAGGAGGTACAGTATTTGCCACCCTGAAGCCATACCCTGCCTGACTGCATTGATAGCCAGTGATGAGATGGTTTTGGCTACCCATTCAGGAAACCTGCTTCCATATTGTTCTACACTGAGCAAGACTCCTTTAGTAATTATGCAAGCCCAACTTTATAGGCTTTCCTATCACTGTCTTCTATTAAAGATTGCAATAGTAGGTAGTTTCAACTGTGCAATTGTAGGTAATAGAGTTTATTAGCAATTTAGAGTTATATATTTTCAGTGAATGAATTACACATTTGTTTTTGTTTTTTTAATTTATATGTACTTATTGATTTGCTGATGCTTCTAATAGAGTGTTCTCCAGTCTCTGGCTTTAACTAGCTTGAAAATATATGGGAAGTACACATCACAATCTGTGTAGACATTTATAAATGCTTTTCAAACACAACCTGTAGGAAAATCCAAGAGAACATCATTTCTCACAAATTCCTGTTCAATTAATATAACAGCATTAAATGTATTTGTGAAGCTATTAATTGTAAAATTAGTTATTATAGTTACAAAAGAATAGAGGAGATGTTAAATTTTGGGTGCAGTAAAATAGTGAGGTTTTCATAATATAACCACCAAGAAATTATAGGATATCTCCTCACTCTCTGGAAATTGTATGTTGATTAAGTACTTACACATTGTGAAAAATATTCTCTTTCAATTCAGAATCAGTTATGACATCATACAAGGAATAACTTTGTATACATAAAAATAACTTTTAAAGAATTTGTCTTTTTCCTGGTGACTTTACAAAGACCTCTTATTAGTATATTGTGGGTTTGGTTCTAGACTCCTACAGTAAATTGAATCATAATCTTTTTGCTGGTGGAGGGTCTTCCCTTTAGTATGTAAAAAATACAACATCTATAAAATGCAATAAGTGAGGTATGCCTATAGTTCAATTTAAAAAATCTGTTTTATTTTTCTTCTAGCTTGCATGCTAAGCTGAGTAGTTACAAACATACATATTAGCTTCATTTTTCAATAAAATGTCTTTCTCTTTTCTTTTAGTCTGATGCCAATGCAAGTTACTTAAGAGCAGCTCGAGCAGGACACCTGGAAAAGGCCCTTGACTACATAAAAAATGGAGTTGACATCAACATCTGCAATCAGGTTAGTTGTGGTTGTTGTTTATTTTTTAGTTAAAAATATTTTAAAATCTAGACTTTAAACTCCTAAACCTTTCATTAGATACTACCAAGACTTTCTCTTTTTTGTTAACTTTTTCCTGTTAAATTTCACCAGTTTGAATTAAAATATTCTCTGCTTGGTTAGAGAGCACTCAGAAATGTAGGTATGCATCCTTTAATCATTAATTCCTAAAATTCGATAAGTAATGATATTAGAACAACCCACCTAATTTTCAAGTACTTTTATTCCCAGTTCAAGTTCCCACATTGAATGCATGCACATGATGTTGATGAGATACTATCTTTTAAGTTCTTGGTAGACTGTTTACTGCTCTATTTTCAACCTGCTGAGGAAAGTGTTCCCTTCATTTTTCATCAGAATGGGTTGAATGCGCTCCATCTTGCTTCCAAAGAAGGCCATGTGGAAGTTGTTTCTGAACTGCTACAGAGAGAAGCCAATGTGGATGCGGCTACAAAGGTGAGAATCACACATTTAATGAGTGTTGTCTCACTTTCCAAATTCAATGAGGATTCAGCTCTTGTTAAGAATCAGGGCATATTTCTCATGAAATACTGGTCAACTTTGTTCTCTTTGGAGAACTTACAAAGAGGGATTCAATATTTTGTAAACTGTTGCAACAGAGAGAAAAAGATTGGGTATGTTGATATATCTTGCTTTTCATCTTACAGAAAGGAAACACAGCATTGCATATAGCATCTTTGGCTGGACAAGCAGAGGTAGTCAAGGTCTTGGTTACAAATGGAGCCAATGTCAATGCACAATCTCAGGTAATAATTATAATTTTATTATAATTCATAAGTAATGTTCTTTGGGTCGGGTCCTTGCTTGGTTCATATGCAAGTATCCTCTAAGAAAACAATACTTGAGAGCTATACTCAATGAATAGTTATATATTATAGATTGTTCAAATTTATGTATATTTTTATTTGCAATACATATGTGTGAGATGTAGAGATTTTTAAAAGTCATCCATCTATGTATTTCTAGTAGTCATAGACACAAATGTTTAGGGGATAACTATAATGCACAGTCTTATACTATTTCATGATGCTAGTTCAATTCCAATCTCAGTATTGATTAACCGACAAAGGAAATTGGGATGCCTATAAATAAGGAGATCCTCTTAGAAGTTCAGAATATATCAGTGCTTTATCTAGTTGAAAAAGGGAAGATGCTACATAATTCCTGTCTACTAAGGCATCGCTGTTGTTCCCTGAAACATTTTTAAAAGAAAAAAAAAACAAGGGAATCAGCTTTAAAAGTCCCCAAACTTTAAAATTTTCAGATTCTTTGTAATGGATATACACTAATAATTCATTGAGTAGGTCCTTCTATAAACTCTCAGAATCTTGCATGAAATTCTAAGAACACCAATAGATTATCATTTGACAGATTGAGTCTAAAAGAATTAACTTCATTTTATTGATTTAAAAAAATAGGTCCTCATTATTCAAATTGTTCATTATTTGAGTCCCCACGGGCATGAGATGTATAGGAAAGTAATCATCATAACACACCAATATTCCCTTAGAACCTGACCATTTTTGAAGCTGGTTCCTACTCAAATCAAACATTCCTTCCAGATGAATGCCGACATCTATCCTGCTTTGTCAGTCTGCCCCAGGGTGTTTGATGTTGAATTGATTATAGAACAAAACTGCAGGTTTTGAAAAGGAAATACTGGATTTTATGAGGCCAGAGAAAGGGATGTGGGAGAATTGCTGGGTGTACAGCTAAGCTGTGGGTGTGTGGCTTTCTGGCAGTATTAGAGCAGGTGGTGAGTGAAGTATTAGGATAATTTTCACATAGATGTTTCAAATGAGAACGATTTGAAAATCAAATAATTAAATGACACCAAAAAATTAGGTGAGGCCTTTGGTTCTCAAATACCTTTTGCAAAAGGACTGTGTTCTTGCTTAACGCTGTGGGAAAAATAAGTGAAGTGAAAGATGTCAAGTTACCAGATAATTTGTTGGATAAATTACACTTTTTCTTTACAAAATTCATATTTGGTTTAATCTTTTTTCCATTCTAATATCACATACACGAACATAGTCATAACTTTCATTTTGTTAAATCATCTAAACTTGTTTGACAATTTCTAGTTTTATCTTTTAAGATGAAGTCTCAATCAAACTTCTGATTTCCTTTTTATTGCTATTTTAAGTGCACTTAATTTCCTCAGCCTTCTTCAATACTGATTATCTTTGAATAACAGGAGCCACCTGTATTTAATGGATCAGCAGAATGTCAGTGACTTCCTCCCTTGTTACTACAGCCATAGCAGTGATCGCTCTAATGCCTTTCAATATCTGTGTCATAGAAAAGGACCTTCACAGTGCTCTTAATCACAAGTTGAGTTCTTGTATATTTGGTCTAACTTCATTCTAGTTCCTTTTGGTTAGACCCTTCTTATCTGGTCTATGCCACTTATTCTGATTACGTATGAGAATTCACTTGCAGTAATAACACTTCTCCAGAAAGGCAAGTTATAAAGTTGAATATCGACTAGAATAGTACTTTGTGAGAGATCCAGACCAGCTGACTACAAGCGAAGCATCAGGCTTTTAAACCAATGTTTTTTAAATGCCCTTAGAACTCTTTACTAGGAAATAACTAATAATTAGCTCTGAGAGAGTGGAAAAACTCTGCTCCATTTCATTTCCTCTCTTCGCTCAAGGGAAGAAGAAGAAACCTCCTTCTTTTAAACATTGTACACATTCTTGACTAATGTTTCAAGCAGCTATAGTCTTAAACCTTCTCTGCAACGTCTGGGAGATACTGTAGTGGAAGTAAACTCCTAACCAGATTTGATTTCAATTTGTACACATTCCCTAGTGGTGATGAAATGAAGGAAGAGAGCACAGGCTCCGGAGCTCCCTGCTCCTGGCAGCTGTGCCGGGCATACCCTGCTGCACAGTTCACAGTAGAGCAAGTCTCCCTTCATCTGGACACCTGTCCCCAAGTGCCTTCTGAACTGCATTGCTCCGTGAACAGAATAAGTAATGAGATGGCCGGGCAGCAGAATGAGTTTCCATGATAATTCCAGGCACTCTTCTAAAGCACAAGCAGTAATGCCAGGAAATGAGATAAATTCCATTTATGTGGCAACACAGTAAAACATCACAGGAATATTAATATTCAACAAGGACAGCATCCCTAAGTGAAATTTTACCCTCTAGACAATGTTTAATAGCCAATCGTAAATAGCACGAAAAAGAATCCCTGACCTTCCTTAAATATAAAATATTTTCTTAATTTCAAAATGAAAATAACATTGGGCAGTATAAAGTTCTGATCTTATAAACTGAGGCTCTGTAAAGTAAGAATTTATAGATACTATTTAAGCTAATTCTTGTCATTGCCTTGATCTTAGGTCTATCTTAGGCCTTAAGTTAGTTAAGTCTTCTTATTTGATAACACAGGTATCATTTAGGCCTGACTTAAGAAAGAAATCAGGTTGAATAATTAAATTATTATAAATAACACTACTATCATTAAATCCTTAGTACTTGGTGCAAAATACAGCAACAGTGTCAAACTGCCATGTCAAATAATACCCCTCACTGTTTTCACCTTCCGTCTTAATACTATAAGGCACAAAAAGAAGCAAATACTATAAGGCACAAAAAGAAGCAAACTCTTTTTATAAAGAAGCGAAATCTCTTTGAAATACTATTTTATTTTAACTACCAAAGTATTCTAAATGAACAGCAATTCATAGTTGCCCTAACAAAGACAAGACTCTTGAAGCCAGAGCCTCCTTGGTCTTTCTGGTTTGTTTGTTTTTTTAATGTTTCCAATGGTGGGGGGATCGGGCCCTGATGAAGTCAAATAGTGGATGTGGTGCAGGGAGGGCCTCTCTGATCTTTAACCTTATAGCATACCCCTATATGTAAATCAGTGCAAATTGATTACCAGGTCCTGAACATTTTAATTAAGAGCAGCACATTATCATGTACAAAGGCCGGCCCTAGGAAACTAGGATGGATAAGAAAATCTCATGGATGAAGTTTAAGCCTTTACTTAAATAACAGTAAAGGTTTTATTTTATTTTATTTTAGTGGGTACAAGACAGCATTCCTTAGTACTATCAATAAAACTATAAATCTGAAGATTTGCACACTTATAATAACACCACAGTAAAGGTTCAGAGGAGAAGGTATTGAAGATATTGGATTTAATTAAGACATTAAACAGCATACTTGCTCAGTGTTGAGCTTCTCTGCCTTTTGAGAATTGCATCAATTATTGCTACAGAAAAGAAAATGTATATTGGGCACCCATATGTTCCTTTTTGGCCAGCTCTTTTTTTTGGAAATTTTTTAAGTTAGGAAATTAATATTAAAACAGTGGTGTACTGAAAAATAGCATTTTTTCAGTAATCTGATCATTCTCACAGAAAATTATTTCATCTGAAGGGTGTCCAATGATAACACATTGAATTCCTTGCCTACATCTCTTTGGACTAGAGCAGTGGTTCTAACCTTCCTAGTGCCACAACCCTTCAATATAGTTCCTCATGTTGTGGTGACCCCCAACCATAGAATTATTTTTGTTGCTACTTTGTAACTGTAATTTTGCTACTGTTCTGAATCGTAATGTAAATATCTCATATGCAGGATGTATTTTCATTTTTACAAATTGAACATAATTAAAGCATAGTGATTAATCACAAAAACAATGTGTAATTATATATGTTTTCCAATGGTCTTAGGCAACCCCTGTGAAAGGGTCGTTCGACCCCCAAAGGGGTCGCAACCCACAGATTGAGAACTGCTGGGCTAGAGAGTAATGGTAATGTTTTTATTCATGGCCTAAATTTTGCTCTGACTCTCGTCTACATCTCATTTCAGGGTAATTCCAGTTCTATCCATTTCACTCTTTGACATTGTAAAAAGGGTGGTGGAATGATTTAAAAGTCGTAGTTCATAAGAATCACTCCTTGGAACCTCCATGTCTGTAAGCATAGCATACCTTAAATCTCAGTGCCTGATTTTATATTTCGTTCATTGGTCATAAAGTGTTTGGTTCTGGACAGTAACCTCAAGAACAGTGGGCATACATTGGCTGAGAAGCCAGGCATTTGTAGGTAGACCAGTGTTTCTTAAATAATCTTAAACTACAGCAGACCTCTTACTCTGAAATTGAGAATCCACTGACATAAATTATCTAGTTGATATTTATGTCTGAGAAAATAACATCCATTTTGGAATGTTGCCCTAGAAACCTTAATCCTAAAATCTGAATCCTCCATCTGGAAATTTCAGCTGATAAGGTAAAACAGATACTTAGTATTTCACTGAGCTATATGAAAAATCCACACCATTTTCACCTTTTTTTTTTTCCCTAGTGTTTCTTATTGTTATTTTTTCCTTTTGGTTTTGGTTTTTAAGGGCTATCAACCAAGAATTAAACAAATGATCTTTTATTCTGGTCAAATGAGAAATAGGCAAAAATATAATAATGGTAATATTAATTACATTTCAATTTTCCTATATAGCTTTGGGAACAGTGGCATGAAACATATATAGGCACATGCATACATACACAGACATACAGAAACACTGTGTTGCAATCACCCCATGTTTCATGCTTAATGTTGATAAAACCTTTCATGACAGAACAGAGTAACATGAACTTCAGTGGTATTACTAGGTAGATAATTTAAAAGGAAGAAGTTTGAGCCCCGGACGGTGTGATTCAGTTGGTTGGCGCATCATCCCTTAAACCCTTTCTTTGGGGTTCAATTCCCAGTCAGGGTACATGCCTACATTGCAGCTTCAGTCTTGGTTGGGGTGCAAAGAGAAGGCAAACAATCAATGTTTCTCTCTCACATTGATGTTCCTTTCCCTCTCTCTCCCTCTCCCTGCCCCTCTCTCTAAAATCAATAAGCATGTCCTCAGGTGAGGGTAAAAGAAAGGAAGAAGCTTGACTACTGCATCATATTCTACTGCTTCAACCAAATAGCCTAGGTTGTTACAATTACGTATAAAATAGAGTAAATAGAATAGAGGAACTCTGATGAATAAAGTATATATGTCATGGTAGATTTGCTATGTGACTGCTTTTATTTGCTCAAGGATCTTTTTTACTTCCTGATTCTCAGCTTTAAGCCAAAAAGTAAGGTCACCAGAGGTTGACTTATTAATACGTAAGGTGATTATACAGTAATTGATATTTATAATGATGAGCCTAACCTTTTGAGTCGCAAAAGTTTGACTAATATTTGATAATATTTTATTTAAAATTTATCTGTATAATTTGACATTGCAAAATATATGCATTAAAAATTCCAGAACATTCAGTTAAATAAATCACATTCTGAAAAAAATTATTCAAAGAGAATTTATTATAGTTTGAGAAGTATTTTGATGTATATACCTTGTGATAAGATTTAAAATATTACAGTATTTCATAGATGTGAGATATATCGTTCTAAAGAACAAACACATGCAATATATTTTTAATAAGAAGCCATACACATTCATTTGCTTGAATCAAACTTCTTTGGCAGTTGTATGTATGTATATATTCTGAACATGAAAATACTATGTGCAAGAAATGAAAGGAATAAAACTTATAGTAGACTCCTTATCAAATTCTACTTTTGCAAATTAGTGTTCTTCCTTTGTTTTAAGTCACCCCATCCATGGTAAGTATGAAGCCATTTGAAATTAATGTAAATTTTTTTTCAAAGTAGGAACTATTTCAGATGTTTAATTTCATGTAAAAGTATTACATCATCTATTTAAAATATTGAAATATATGATGCTTAGTAGCTACAATGATCAAATGTATTTTTCTTCATGTTCTTTTGACATCTAGTAAGAGTCTTTAATCATGGTAGGCACTCAGTTAAATGGTTTAATGAATGCACTTATCGAAAGTGGACGTATTCATATGAATTAGACTATTAACTATGAACTACTTTCAAACTATGAATTATGGAGTATAGTTGTGAATTATATTTATATTATAAATTCTATTTACACTATTATGTATCTGCATTCATGAATATCTACATCAAAGTATTATTAAAGTTATCATATGTGAGCATTTCCTGAAATATGTAGTATCATTAGTACAGTAGAAAAATAGACTGGTTCTAGAAAGCCACAGGCATTTTATTTTTTTATTTTGCAGAATGGTTTCACACCATTGTATATGGCAGCCCAGGAAAACCACCTGGAAGTTGTCAAGTTTCTTCTTGACAATGGTGCCAGCCAGAGCCTGGCCACAGAGGTAAGACACTGGTTCTTTCTGTGGGGAAGTTTACGTGTTTATAGAGCATCTTGTAAACCTGGAGTTATAACATTTAAAATTTATCTCACTGGTATTTTAATTGCAGTTGTATATTAATGTGCTGGTTCATACATTTTTATAAAATACATTAGAATTTCTATTTTTAATTTTAAAGAATTTTCTATTCCATAGATAACCCTTCTGCTCTTAAATGCCTATGCCTACCCTATAATTGAGCTATTTATTTAATATTTACATATTTTCTTGAAAACGCTTTTCTGTTTTTTCTAATTTTGCTTCAAAGGCAACCACTGTTTCTGAAATATTTTTATGATAAAACATGAGTTTTAAATCTGTATTTTTCCAAATTTAGGTTAGCATAATTTAATTTATAGATTTCTAAAGTCAATTAATTAGAATTAATTTATACTTAAAGTGGTATTTGAAAAAAATATTTGCAATCTTGAATAGAAGAATAATTTTAAAACAAAAAGGTAAGTCATTGGTACTATCTTAGGTAACAGAGTTTATTTTTAAACAAATTTAGATGGGAGAGTGTGATACCTTATGAAGTATATCACTAGAAATTCATTGCTTATAATAAAGGAACAGCATTTGGGTATTCTGTACTTTTTTTAATAGAATGATGAATTAGAACAGATGATGCAGGGTTATCTGTGTCTTAATACTGCTCCTCTTATTTGCATTCAGATGTGTTTCCTGAATGGCACAAGAAAGCTGGGAATAAGGGAATCAGATAAAACCCCACCTGGCTTTTAAGATCATGCCTTCTGGGGAAACCACTAAATAAATGAAGAGGCAGCTCACACAAAAAGAAATGCAAATGACCATACATGTATGAAAATATCTCACCCTCACTCATAGTCAAAGAAACATTAATTTATTAATCAGGGGAAATTTGAGGGGTGTGAGAAATCAAAACTTTCCTGCAACCTTGGTGAAGGTGAGAGTTGACTGCACCACTTTTGCAGAACATTTAGCAGTAACTATTAAAAATTAATATTTCACACATTTTAATTTAGCAATTGCACCTCTAAGAATTCACATTACATGTATATTAAAGGAGAATGAAACAACAATATATTAGAAATTCAACATAATTAATAATAACATTTTTTAAAACTAGAGGGAACCTAAATAGGCACCAATTAGGAAAACTATTTAATCAATATTGCTATAATTACCAATAAAATACTATTCAGAATTATTTAAAAACGAGGCAAGACTATATACATTGATACAGGAAAATGTCAGTGTGATGTTGTCAGTGGTTTATTCTGAGAATTAGGAGGGAGCTCTACTTTTTACTTTACAGCCTTCAGTACTGTTGGGGATTTTTATCATGAGAATGGATATTTTAAAAATAATAATATCCTCAAAGCTAGTTAAGAAATAACTGCTGGGTTTGATAACAAGAGAACAAACATTTGATAGCTGTAGAGCAGTGCCTCTCTTTGTACCTGGCGGTAGCTAGCCTGAGGCAGGGTCTCAGGTATGATGTGCAGGGAGAAAGGGGACAGGAGGGGGGGACATTGTTGAATAACAGAAAATCCATTCCCATTTTTGGATGGAAGTACTAAATAATATAAATACTCTAATGAAAGTGACTTCATAGTACTTCTTTTGTCTGTGAAGGACAGGTAGTATTCTTTTATTTTACTGTAAGGTACATTTCACTAGTATTTCTCCTTTAGAAGCAAACATAAGCCTAACGTCCTCCTGGTAGATCTGAATTACCTTGTAAACTAATCATCAATAATTCGCCTAATTCTCTGATATTGTATTAAGCTTTCAAGATCCAAAAAGAGGCACTACAACTAACTTAAAGAAAAATAGTATGCGTGTTCTTCAAACCACTAATTCAGTCTTTTAGCAAAGGATATACTAAAAAATATTTTTACTTCTTTATTAACTTAATTTCATGTTATCTTTTTCAGTAGCTTTTAAAAATGCAATAAATAAATTTCTAAAAATACCTCATATTCACGTCTTCATGAGGTTTCCCGGTGCCTTACTATATAAACAACAGCTCTCTGATTATCTAGAGATGTTTGAACCTTTGAGTGAATTTATATCTCTTTTGGATTTTGGTATTACATAATAAAAAAATGAGAAATAATATGTTTTATTCGTGAAATGTTCTAAGTATAATATTGTTCTCTTACTAGCAATGATATTGGTGTCATTTTTACAGAAGTCCATATTTACAGAACAAACAGTAAGGGACAATTAAAGGATCATTTAGTTGACAAATTTTTAACAGAATTTTAAATTCATTAAATGATGTGATATTGCTAAGTTCCTTTAATACATATTTTTTATATGCATCTTGCACTTACAAATCAAATCTTTGGCATTATTGTGGTTTTTAAATTATTTCTATATTACTGTGTATTCATATCATATCTGTTCCATAGCTATCTTCCTTCTTTTGTTAATTAACATTTTGAAACATGAAGTTAATGTACAGGAGTAGGCAAACATACGTTTACAGCTGTAATGCAAATAAATAATACAATAATAAATGAGAATACAAGAATAAACTGTTTGACATAGTCACAACTGTAAACCTACTTTTGCTTACCCATATTTGTTCGTTTATTCTGCTGGTAATTAACTAAGCATGGTGGCAGATGCTACACAAGGCAGGGAAGGTTCTCATGCAGCTTCTATCACATTTCCTTTCAACATGTATTTTTCTCTTCAGAATAACTGCACAGGTCAAACCAAACTATTTAAACTTGGTTTGGAAACAAAATCTACAGTTGGTAATATTAGCAATTAACACCGTAGAGCTAATATCTTTGTGTCTGTCTTTAATTGGCTTACACAGGCAGCATGTTCTTTTTGGCAATGCTAATAATCCCAGTTGCTTTTTTTTTTTTTTTTTTTTTTTTTTGGTGCAAAGTAGTTTTCTTTATGTATGGGCCCTGTGGATTAAAAAACTTATATCAGTGGAAATGCAGCCCTTCAGTTTTGATTTAGAACAGAAGTGGGTTGTCATTTTTACCCCTTAGTTTTCTTCAGGTTTCAAAAGTGAGATGAAATATTAACTCTTAATACATGATTTTCCTTTTAGCACCCTATCCTTTAAAGGTATTTTTTGCAGAAGTAATATAGTATGTAAATGAGAAAGTGCAATAAAAAGCAAAAAGAAGAAGCCACTGTTGATTTTCCCTAGACATAACATTTTGTTTATTCATCCAGATTTTTTGTACATGTAAACAATACAAGAATAGTTATCTTTATGAAAATGAGATCATATATTTATATGGTTATATAGATTACTTTTTTCATAACACTAAGTTACATTCTGAACTGTATGTTCTTACATGTAAACCAGTGATGCCTTTTGGGCAAATCCTTGGTTGCAACCTTTTCCTGTTATCTTACTTATGGCTGTCTGGAACATTCTTTGGGTTACATTAGTGCCCATCCCTTCACTCCCTTGGGTCTTGTTGGAAAAGTTGAAAGAAGGTGGGACTTCAGCCAGATCTTGGAGCATTGAGAGTAGAGAGAATTTTTACACGCAGAACAGGGAGGAGGACATGTCAGAGTGCAGGGGTCAGCACGAGTGTGGATGCCAGGATAGGAATGGTCTGCATGTCCACAGTAAGGGGACTGGACGAAAGGATTTATATGAGAAGAGCCTGGGCAATATTGCCCCGTAGGTGTTTTAGGGCCAATATTTTCCACATCCTTGAATATAAATGTGCTTATTTGCATTCAGTCAGATCAGTGTTAGGAGGCCTTATCTATTTGCTAGCAAAGAACAGAATGAGGAAAGTGGTCTTTTAGAAAGACCAATAAGACACTAGTATGCAAGTAACTAGGTTTTCTCCTTCTCCCTTACAAATGCTTTTCTATATAGAGTAGTCTTCAGTCTGTACCATGAGAACTACAGAAATTAAATATGATGACCCAAATAAAGTAATAAGTAACTTACTTGCCAATTCTCTAGTAAAAACAACTTTTAAATAGTCTTTTGAGTGTACGGTAATGAAAGCATCTCAGAAATAAAATCTGTGAGGCACTCTTAGAATTTTCCCTTGTGCTATTTATTCTATAGTCAACAACCCTAGAGCATCTACAGATTAACCACAGTGAAATCTGTAGCTGTCTCCTCTTTGCCCAGCCCCTGGGCAATGCAAAGTGTGCAAATATGTGTGTGTGTGAATTTATTCTAGTCATATCCTGCCTGGTCCCTGTGTCTTCTTCCCTCTGTGGTCATTGAAGCCACGAATCTTTTATGTAGACCTTTCTTAAAACAGCAATGATGACAGTTCATTAATTCACACATACTAATTGAACACCAGGTATCTCACTAGGCAGCAATGACAGTGATGAACGTGACAGTCATGTTCCCCAATTTTAACATATCAGTGGAAAATTTTATAGCTTACTTAAATGAGCTCCTTTGAAAAATGTGCCTGGACCTAACCTGAAATGTTATTGTTTTCACTGAGATTTTATTATGGCATCATAGCTTTTTTTTTTTATACTTTATATAGTGATTTTGTGTATTTTCAAAATTTGCCCAATTAATGTATATCACTTCTTAACAGAAAGAAAACCCCATAAACTTGTTGCAGATTTTTTCTGCTTTCATATATGTATATTTGAAAATGTCTTTTTATATAAATAGGGGTGGACAAAAGTAGGTTTATAGTTGTAATACAAATAAATAGTACAATAGTTAATAAATAATACAAGAATAAGCTCTGTGTTTTGCATACTCACAACTATAAACCTGCTTTTGCTAGCCTTATGTGTTGACTTGCATATCTTAGCTTTAATAACCCTAAACAAAAATTGACACTTGGTCACCTTCATACTTGTTAATCAAAAAGAAAAAATGCTCTGGAACCAGTCTTGACCCATCCATTTATTTCCAGGATGGCTTTACACCATTGGCAGTAGCTTTGCAACAAGGTCATGATCAAGTAGTTTCACTCCTGCTAGAAAATGACACCAAAGGAAAAGTGCGTCTTCCAGCTCTTCATATCGCTGCCCGAAAAGATGACACGAAAGCCGCTGCCCTGCTGCTGCAGAATGACAACAACGCAGATGTGGAATCAAAGGTGAGGCGCCAGGGAAACAGCCTGTCTTGCAGCCAGCCTGGGTTAGGTACCCTAACTTGAGGATGCTTGGTCTCCCTTTTGGCATACTTATGCCAATGTTCAGCTTCGCAGGAAAGGACAACAATCCATGTCCAGGCCAGACAGTCAAAGCACATCCCCCCAGCCTACAAAGCTAGGAAGTAACTGTGGATGCTGCCCCCTGCATGCAAACAGGGAGGCCATCTCTAAACTGATTTATATGAACCAGGTAGTTTCCTTCTTTTGAATGCATTTGTAATGTATTTAACACTGCAGCTCAAACATCAGGGTGAAAAATTACAAAATGCTAACAAAGTGTGTGCAAATCACCTTTTAGTTCATATCTAAGATGACAGGCAATGCACTGAGTGTTGATCAGCTGTGGAGAGCCTGCCGGCAGCCAGAGTGCCAGCCCAAAATTCTCATTGTCCGGACGTGTTACTGGAAAGTCTGTGAAGGAAATGTGGCATTTGGAGTAGGCCATTGTGTAGCCCTTCATTCAGTCTAGCTTTCTTTCCATGCCTGTTGTCCTTCCATCATAGCTCTCATCCTCATTACTTAGCTGCCATGAGCTTTCTGCGATCCATATCACCAATAGCGAACTAACCGTTCATTTTTTCCTCCTCTTTGCTTCCAAATGTGTTAACCTAGATGGTGGTGAATAGAACAACAGAGGTACATATATATATATACATGTACATATAACCTATATCTGCATCATCATTTCCCCATTCCTTAGTGCTGCAGCCTCATTTCTTGTCCTTCTTCTTTGCATTGCCTTCTGTAGGCTAGATACCTGCTTTCTACCGCCACCCCAAAGTAGCATGTGCCAGAAAAGACAGTAGTTTGATTACCAGGGCTTTCTGCAGCTGAACCAGGTCTTTGAAAGGAAGAATGAGGAATCCTTGATTCTTACGGGTATTGCTATAGAGGTATATGAGGTGAAGATGCTTATCAGCTCTACCTAAAGCTGCAGACAACCCTGTCATTCTACTCTTCTAGGACTGATTCTGTAGAGTTCTGCATGACACTTACCCTCAGAGGTGTCAGCAAAATGAAAGTTACCTCAGAACAGTATCCATATGATCTACCCTTCCACAGGAGTCAGTAAGATAGCTAGCATGGCTATGAAGCTTGCTAACAATTTAGAAATGCATCTAGTTCCTTTAAGGTTTCAATCTTTGGGGACTGAGTGATTCACTGCATGTTTTAGCATTTTTTTAAGGAAGTAAAATGACTTGGTATAAATGATCCAGAAAACAAAATGTGTTATTGAATAGACATTTGCTAATAAAGAGACCAACCTGTGGATTCTTTATAGAACACAATCACCCAATTGTAGTGCACCTCTTCCCCAAAATTGCTTTTATCATTATAATTTGATCTTATATTAAATATATGAAATTAATTGGATTTTGGCAAAGAGTATCAATGGATAATTTTATCACCAATAATAAAACAGTTGGTACTAACTGAACCTTATATATGCTATAAAGATTTTTTCTTGTCATTCCTATTTTAACTTTTCGAAATGATGGCTTCTCTATGTACTGCTTACTGGATTACTAAAATTTCTCACTCTCCACCCCTGGTTCCTTCCTGGCTGTTCCTCTGCCTATGAGTTTGGCATTTATTTGCGACCCTGTGAGCAATTGGCACTAACCGAAAGAAACCTAGTACAGAATGGAATGCGGACCTCAGCATATTTTGCTTCCTCATTTTTAATTGGGCAGGGTGATGGTATTAACATGCCAGACGAGGGGCCAGCAGGAGTCAATTGAACGTCTGCTGTGTTTTCTTTACAGAGTGGCTTCACTCCGCTCCACATAGCTGCCCACTATGGAAATATCAACGTAGCCACGTTGCTGTTAAACAGAGCGGCTGCTGTAGACTTCACAGCAAGGGTAAGAGCACTGCAATGGGATGTGCCTTTGCAGTATTTGGAATAATTGTTAACCTTTCTTTTCCAACATGGGAAGGAGGTTGAGACAGATTGTCTTGCATTTAAACAGGTGTGCCTATTTCCTAGTAGGAAAATAAACCAAGATGGGGGTGGGGGGTGGTACATATATATGTGAATATATGGAAGATATGATTCAAGTAATCATGACTGGAAACCACAAACTTTTCCCCAAGAGGAAACATCTGAGACTATTAGAAATTGGTCAAGGGGCAGCCACCAGGGCTCTAGATATCGGGATCTTGACCTTATAGGTGGAAATGTGCTGGAATATCTGGATGAGGCCTGAACTTCAGAACCCAAATAACAGAAACCATCTTTTGCTTTTATCTTCTGTTCCCCTACAAACTTGCATAACGAGTAACAAGATTCTGTAACCGAATATGTTCATATTCATGGAAAAAGGAATTAGGGTCATGTGTATCACTAGACAGCAATGTGGACATTTGACCAGAGGATACTGCTCTGACTGGGAAAATCAGTTTAGTGCGAGGCTTAGTCATTAGAAGTGGAAATGAAGACAGAAGAAGATTGGAGCAATGGCTAAAGTTGGACTTGGGATTCAGACCCCCTGGGTTCAAATTTTGGCTTTAACCTTTTTTCTCTGTGTCCACCAGTTTCCTCATTTGTAAGATAAAATGATATTAATTATGATAGCAAATAATAATAAAATATTATCACTCCCTCATTGGGTCACTGTGAGAATTAAAAAGAGTGTATGTAAAGCACTTGGCAGTGTCTGATGGATTGTTATTTTTAACCCTTTGAGTGCCAATATTTTTTCTAAAAGTGCCAGCGTCACTCCCGGTGATTCTTTTTCAATGGCTAGAAATGTAAATAACAATGGAATAATTCATATTTTATGTTTTGTTCTCTTCTTTTGTACCTCAGGTTATATATTGATATAACTTTTTCTCATGTTGACCCAAATTTTGAATTTTAATGCTTGTTCAAATACTGACATATTAATTGTTATAGTTTTTACTTATATTTTAAACGGTCCTTTTAATTTCATTTATCTTTGCAATAATTGTCAAAACTATGCAGTGCGCATGATAAGGAAGCTTTTGCTAATGGACATTTTCATTGCTTCATGGTATAGCATTAGCATTTTGTTTATAAACTGTTTTTCACTGTTGATAGCTATTGATATATGTCTCCCGTGTGAATGCCGTTTGTGTTCATTGTTTTTGTACGTTATAAAGTTTTCTTTCTTTTTCAAAAATTTATGCCATATTTGGCATACTTCTTGCTTGTTATCCATGTTGCTATGTGCTTTTTCAAATTATAATCACAGGTTTTATATTATGCCATATATTATACTTCAAAAGCCAATATTGAAGAAGAGAATTTATTTTTTCTAAAATAATTGTTATAATAAAATAATTTTAATGCAATAAATTTTTTGCTAAATTATATCGAAGAACACTTCTTACAAAAGAAGAGTATACTTACTATATGTCGTGAAATTTCCAGCAAATTATTAAGAATAATAATGTTTTTATAGACATTTTTCATAAAATCTGAATTTCTCAGCAAAATAGTCTGGCATTTCTCACACGAATTTTAGCAATTACGTATGGCACTCAGAGGGTTAACTATATTTTATTGATTATGCTATTATAGGTGTCCCAATTTTCTCCCTTTGCCCCCCTCCATTCAGTAACCCCATTCCCTCCAGAAACGCCCCCTGTAGTTCATGTCCATGGGTCATGCATGTAAGTTCTTGGGCTACTCCATTTCCTATGCCATTCTTAATACCTCCCTATTTATTATATAACTATCAATTTGTACTTCTTACTCCCTGCACAGTTTCCCCCATTTTCCCCTTACCCCTCCCAGCTGATAACTCTTCAAATGATCTCCACATCTATGATTCTGTTTCTGTGCTGCTTGCTTGCTTAGTTTGCTTTTTAGATTCGATTGTTGATAGTTATAAATTTATTGCCATTTTAATACTCATAGTTTTGATCTTTTTTTCTTAAATATGTCCCTTTAACGTTTCATATAATAATGGCTTGGTGATGATGATAAACTCTTTTAGCTTTACTTTGGCTGGGAAGTACTTTATCTGACCTTTGATTATAAATAATAGCTTTTCTGGATAGAGTAATCATGGTCGTAGGTCCTTGCTTTTCATCACTTTGAATATTTCTTGCCAGTCCCTTCTAGCCTGCGAAGTTTCTTTTGAGAAATCAGCTAATAGTCTTATGGGAAATCCTCTGTAGGTAGCTAACTGCTTTTCTCTTTCTGCTTTTAAAATCCTCTCTTTATCTTTAACCTTTGGCATTTTAATTATGATGTGTCTTGGAGTGGGCCTCATTGCCTCCATATTATTTGGGACTCTTTGTGCTTCCTGGATTTGCATCTCTATTTCATTCACCAAACTGGGGAAGTTTTCTTTCATTATTTTTTCAAATAAGTTTTTAATTTCTTGCTCTTCCACTTCTTCTTCTGGCACCCCTATGATGTGAATAGTGGAACATTTGATGTTGTCGCACAGGCTGCTTCCACTATCCTGTTTTTTTAAATTTCTTTTTCTTTTTATTGTTCCGATGGGTTGTTTTTTGCTTCCTTATGTTTCAGTTCATTGATTTCATTCTCAGCTTCATCCACTTCACTGTTGATTCCTATAAATTTTTCTTTATCTTACTTACTGTAACTTTCATTTCTGCCTGGGTCTTTATGCTGTTGAAGTACCCAATGAGTTCCTTAAGCATCCTAATAATGAGTGTTTTGGACTCTGCATCTGCTAGATTGCTTATCTCCATTTTGTTTAGTTCTTTTTCTGGGATTTTGTTCTGTTCTTTCATTTGGACGATATTTCTTAGTCTCCTCATTTTGGCAGCCTCCCTGTGTTCATTTATATTTATTAGATGGAGCTGCTTTGACTCCTCTTTTAGTAGTGTGGCCTATTTTAGAAAAGTGCACCTGTAAATTGGATGGGATGCTTAGGTACTCACCAGGGTGGGGCAACCCATGTGAGCCAGGTTGATGGAGTCTCAGATACAGTGTCGCCACTCTGTGGCTCTGTGTGAAGGAGGGCTCAGAAAAGGGACAATGGTCATTGCCTGGTCTCTGGGGTTTTGTCTGTGAGGAAGCTGTCCCAGCACTTGCCTTCATACCAGACACTTTACTTTCTCCCCATATGCTGCTGGTGCCGTTCCCACTGCTGCCCCAGTGCTGGAGTCCAGAGGAAGTGAGTCTGCATTAGTCCAAAGACCATTTCAGGCCCTTTAAGAGGATATCCCTGAGAATCCTGCAGTTTCTTCCACTGCCCTACCCCAACTGGTTTTTACAGCCAGGAGTTATGGGGACATATCTTCCTGGCACTGGAACCCTGGGCTGGGTGGTCTGGTGTGGGCTGGGATCCTTCGCTCCTGAGGTATACCTCCCAATTTTTATCCACCACACATGGGTGTGGGACTGCTGGCTCCACATCTCCACATCTCTACCCCTCCTAACCATCTGGATAAATGTGACTTCTTTAATTCCATGGTTGTTGGACTTTTATACAATTCTGGATGATAGTTGTTTTGTAACTTTGTTAAAATCTTTGCTGTGGTGATAAACAAGGAGACCTGTTTACCTACATCTCCATCTTGACTGGTGATATATCATTATTGACAGCAGCAACAGTGCTGATTTTGAATATAGCATTTGAAGTATTATTTTTTCTGAAACCTCACTTGTTAGAGGAGAAATGGGACTATTGCACATAGGGAGATAGGGAATGATACTGGTACAAACAGTAGCAGCAGCAGTAAAATTAATACCGTTTTGGAAGGAGTTACTGGGTGGCAGATGCCAAGCTAAGCATCTTTGTTTTATTTATTCCAATATCCAGAAAAGTGTTATTTATCCCTCTGTTACAGAAGAAGCCAAGGTTTAGAAATAAAAAGTAGCTCATCCAGAATGACAGCTAGTAAATTAGAAAAGACTATAAGATTATAGCCCCAAAACTCTTAACCACTCTAGTATTTTGTCTCTCTTTGGTAACTTTAGGGGCTCATTTTTCTTTTTCTTCTTATAATTCATTAGTCCTATAAAAGTAATAAGAGCTCAGATCATACTAATATAAAAGCTAATTCCTACCCCATCATCATCAGCTTACTAAAAGCCTTTATGGCATAAGTGACTCTGGAGTGCCGGTAGGCTGGTGTCACTCCAGAGCTCCATTCTTACTGCATTAGCTACTCCTTATGATTCAGCAACACAGCAGCCTTGAGGCAAAGTTTGACATTTTGAAGGACAAAGCTAGCACTTCTTTAAGTCAGGTATAAACCAGGCATATCAATATTTAACTGAAGTTCTTGTCTTTAAGTTGCATTGTTCTGGTTTTATTGCTGTAATTCACAGTATGATGAGAACCTCATTAAGTCACATCTTCTAATTAGGACATTTGGAAAATTCATCCCTGGGTAGTGTTTGAAGTTTGTCTTTGTGCCACTGTTTAGAAATGTCCTGATGCTGCTGAAAATAAGATCGGGACAATATTTAAGCAATTTAGGGGGTAGCTTACAGTATTTCCAGACTACAGGCAATTCCAAAGCCTCCATTTGCATTAAAACAGTGATGTGGCAATTATAAGTGATGCTAATTTACTGATTAAACATTAATAGAGACCTCAGACTAATGTTGTTAATTTTGCCTGTTACCATATAAGATATAAAATAATCACATTGTGTTTTTGATTAAAATATATTAAAATTCAGACTTGTTACTGGTTTGGAAAGCATTTGCTCCAGTCATTCCTAATTGATGAGGCCTAATAGCATTCCGAGCTGCAGGCTGGGGTAGAATGTGATTATGAACCTACCTGACAGGCTGCCTGCACTGTGCTGCCCTCTGCCGTTGGTGATTGATGACTTGCATTTAGGTTGTCAGAGGAGCTGGTCTGCATAAAGAGCTTAAATTGAGGCAACGGCTGGTTGCTTCAAGAAACCCATTTTGGTTCCAAATCTCTAGTAATTCTATTACATAATAATCTAACATCTATACTTTTGCACTACAAAGGCCTCTCCTTTCCCAACTTCAGTAGGATTTTTCCAGGTCACAGACTCAGCAATGTAACAGAAATAGCAGGTGAAAAGTAAGGTGTCCTGAGCACAGATATCAGATTTTACCAGGCCAGAACAATGCAATCATTAAGCTACAGCTGCAAAGAACTAGCTGCATATCATAACTATCAATTATATGCTCCACGAACTGTGTATAGATAGAGATGCTGATTAAATGGTTAGATGTGGATTAAACAACAACAGCAACCTTTGTCTTAGGGGGCCATGGTTTATGTTTCCTGAATGTGACAGGTCACTGAAGAAAGGCAGACACAGTCTTGTAGTTTTTTGTGGGTGGAGAGTGTGACCTAGGAGAATGGCTGCCTTTAGCAAAGAGGCCTGGGGAATAGGGCAAAGGCCACCACTTCCAAAATCATTCCCTGCGTGCAGTAGATGTCCATGTCCAAAGCAGATACAAGGCAAGAGTAAAGAGAAAACATCATAAAATAGATTGCTGTCCCTGCTTTTTTTGTAGGACAAAGCAGATCCTAGCCAGCTGAGAAAGTATACCCCTGTGGAGCAATTATGGTAACCGATTTGTACCGTACAGACCTGTGTTATTAACACCTCTCCTTAGATTTTTATTATTATGTCAGTTTTGACTTTTGTATTGTAATTTTGCTATATATTCATGTAAGGTATCCTGTCTGACATCTTAAATATTTCCTTTTTGATTATCCATGAAGACCTGCTCAGCCTCACAGGCCCGCCTCAGGGAATTAATGGAGTAGCTGCTGAATGCTGCAATGCAGTGTCAGCATTCTTCATTCTCTGAATTGAGTCTGCTGAGATGGTGTTGACACTGCCAGGATTTATGCATGACCCTTGCTCCCTTAGCATATCATTCTAGCTCTCTTGGGGAAAAGGAGGTAAACAAGGCACACCAGAGCTGCTACTGATTACCATTCCAGTAAGGAACATTTATGCACCGGAATAACTAGAAGCTAAATTATATTATATGGGTGCCTGCAAAGTCCCTTTTATTGATTGAAGAAGATAGATTGATACTTTGCTGGCTAAGAGTTTCTTCATCAAATATAATGGACCACCTAACTTAATCTTCACTCTTGTCATTGACCTGGCCTTTGTAAAGTATTATCAGCTTCCCATTTGGGAAAGATAATTGCATTTTAAAAATCCGTTTATTGGTCTTGTTATTTAGTACATTTTGGTTAGGGATTTATGTGTTTGAGTGATATACCTCATTTCTTTCTAAAAGAATTTCAGGTACTTTACAGATGAAAATATAGAAAGTAGAATATGTAAGAATGAAACAAAAAAAGTAAGTGTTACCAGAAGCTGAAATAAACCAGTGAATACAACTAGAGAATAAATTTAGGTCTGAGGAGCTTTGATATATATAATGGAAAGGGAATCATCGATCTATCATTTTTATTTTTTGTCAGAGGAAATCTTACAGTTATCTACGAAGAGTTTTGTG
The DNA here is from genome assembly GCF_987537825.1 of Furipterus horrens. NCBI lineage: Eukaryota > Metazoa > Chordata > Mammalia > Chiroptera > Furipteridae > Furipterus > Furipterus horrens. The sequence goes on along the minus strand of NW_028327175.1, from coordinate 151,632,868 downwards.
TGTATGAAGTAATTTAAATATCATTTTCATCATGTGAATTTTTCTCTTAAAACCAGTCAATTACATAGGTGACAATATCTTTAATTACTGCACTTCAGAAGGTTCAATTCTTACTGCCCCATACAGCCTGTGTGATGCTGAATGTCTACCTTACCTATAAGGCCACCTTGCTGAGGGAGGCTGAGAGAATGGCCCAGGTGTTGCTGGTGGCAGTGGGGTTCTTGCAGTGTTGTGAGAAAAAGCATTTTCAGGGACCCACAAAAGAGGATGCAGTCTAGTGCTAAGATTTAATTGGGAAGAAAAGTCAGAAGGATGCCCCTCCAGTGTCCATCACTGTTCATCCTGCCATGGAAAATAATTTCCAGTGCAGCATCCAGCTAGTTTTTCCTGTGTTTCCGGCTGCAATCCATTGCTGTGCTGAGGTGGTCAGGCTCCCTCCTGGAGCCTGTGTGCAGATTCCCCATGGCCATAATGGTTATAAAGAGAGAACGTGTGAGTGCATGGGGTGAGTACAGGTTACAGGCAAGACAGAGGGGGCTCTTTGTTTCCCCCTGGGTTTTAACCAGGAACTTCTTCAAAATAACCAGTCAATTTTCCAAGCTTTCGTAGACTTCTTTATGGGTCCACCCCTAGCCATTGCTTCCCAGGCTAGACTGACAGGAGCCTGTGGTCAAGCACCTCCCCCTGCACCATTTTGACTGCTATTGTGCATGTGCCTACCTTCCCTGCTCCTCCCAGCAATCCAGTATCGGAGAAGGGAAGGAATGGGTGTCAATTCCCTTGAAGCATGGTGCTATGGTACCCTAATGTGTGAAAAGCTGTAGCTTCCTGGTGAAGCAAACAGCCTCTGTGTCTGATTTCCCTTTGCTTTCTTCTCTTTATTAATAACTAGCTAACTATGCCACTAAAACAGGTATTTACCTTTATGATGCTTTAATGGTGTGTGATACAACTTAGCATGTGCATCATAGATCAACGACTAGTTAACATGTCCATTGGATTGCCTTTCTCAAATATCAGATGTCTCGAATGGGGTTTTGGCAGGTGCTGGGCCACATTAGGAATTCTACTAAGCTTTGGCCAGTTTGTCTGTCTCAGTTGGGTAGAGCATCATCCTGTAAACTGAAAGGTCACAGTTTCGATTCCCAGCCAGGAAACGTGCCTAGTTTGCAAGTTCATTCCTGTAGGCATGCATGCGAGAGGCAGCCAATTGATATTTCTCACTCACATTGGTGTTTCTCTCCCTCTCTCCGTCCCTCCCTTCCCCTCTCTCTAAAATCAGTAAACATGTCCTCAGGTGAGGATTAAAATTTTTTTAATTAAATCAAAAAAAATGTTTGCCTTACTTCATAAATACTAATTTAATTTTTTGTAAAAGTGAGAGCAGTATTTTTAGATAGCTGAACTATTAGTCTGATGTTTGAAAAATAAAAATGTCAGACTTACGTTCTGCCCACATATGAGGCCACCATGGTTCAGCACATGCATGAGCAAAACTATGTCCATGGATAGACAATGTTTAGAGATTTCCTTTCTAAAATTAACTAGCAAGTGACCTAATTTTTGCCTTGCACATTCTATTTGTTTTCTAACCCCCTTGAAGGATGAAGTGTCTTATTCATCTTCTGTCTCCAGTCTCTCACCTGGTAAATATCTTCTTCCCCGGTGCTCACCTTGTGCCTGACTCTGTGATAATGGCTTCATTGAACATGAACTTCAATGTTCCAATGAAGACCTCAACAACAGAGAATGTGTTTCTTGCCAATTCCATTTTTTTTGGGGGGGTGGGGGTGGGCATTTATTTTTCAGAAAACCATTCCTTGCTGGACTGTGGAAAGGCATAACTTTTGTTTTTGCTGCCTGACAGCTCTTTATCTGCCTTTCATGAAACAGTACTTTGGACATACTGATGGAGCCACTAGAATGTTTCAGAGCATTCCATTCAGACAGAGGGATCCAAATATGAAACATCAAGGACCCTTCTTGTTACATAAGTGCTTAGTCAATGTTCATTTTCTTCCACAGGTGGAATTTATAGTAATAATGATTTAAAGTAGTTATAATTTGAGTATGAGGGTGGACCCCAAACAATGGAATTTATTTATTAAAAATTTGTGTATTTATTCTTACATGTTTAAACTTCAGTCACCTTCAAAGCACTCTCCATTTGATGCATTACACCTATCGAGATGTTTTTTCCACTGATCAAAACAGTATTTGAACTTGTCGATTTTGACACCTTTTAGTGCTTCTGCCATTTTTTGACTCACCTCTTTCACATTGGCAAAACATTTCCCTTTGAGGACATTTTTTCATCTGAGGAAACAAAATAAAATCATTCAGGGCAAGATCAGGTGAATAGGGATGGTAGAGCATGGGGGTCATGCCATTTTTGGTCAAAAACTACTCAACAGTCTGGACGGTGTGGGCAGGTGCACTTGTAAATCACCTGTTGTGAAATGGAGAAATGCGTTGAAAGAGTCTTTTTAAAAATTCACTGAAGCTGAACACAGACTCTCATAACAGCATCAGCTGATATGCTGACACAGATGGGTTCCTAGAATACTCAGCTAGTGGGGGAAACCTGTACTACAAGGGGCTCACCCTTCAGAAGATAATTCCAGGGGTTTTGAGGGTTCCCCCTCGTATTTACTAAGTTGCAGCTTCTTCCTTAAGCATTTTGTATGTATTATCTCAACAATGTTATGAAACCTGAAGTGGAGGTGTAATGAAATATACTTTCCATATCCTGTTCTTCACCTCATTGCAAAACTTGATTCCTCAAAGACAGACCTGTATGTTATTACATACTTGGATTCCCAGCACCTAGCACTGGGAAGGACTCAATATATATTTGTTGAATTCAAGAATGAATGCAGAAATAACTTCCAGTCTTCCTTATCCACTATACCTGGGCACCCAACACCTATTTAAACCTGCTTTCCTCAAGCCCTGGTCCTCTCCCTAGTCTATCAGAATTTCAGGTTGAACCCCACCTGGCATTAGGGAACTGCTTCCCAAACAGACATCATTAAGGGTGGGGGGAAATCCACAGGATTCTAATAGAAAAACTTTAGATCTTAGATCGGTGCACCAAACTCAAATATTTAATGTCAGATACTGAAGAGCAAGTTGATTTAGGCATTGGAGAGACTTGTTTTCTGCAGTGTAGATGACCCTGGAAGACAAGCCTAGGACAAAGGGCTAATTACCAAGGGTTGCTGGCAAGCTTTGATCACTTCAGGGTGTTTTAAGCAGGGCTTCCAATGTGGGCTATCCAGACCTGGTCAAGGCCACCACAAAAGGGTGCTAGAAAGGACATCAACTACTTCAACATGGAGAAGAGACATACATCTCTTCAATATGGGTGTAGATGACTTCTGTAATGCTTTTGTAAGGGTGCAGGCCTTCTGGAGACTACTCAGCTTCATATGGTGGTGACATTGTGAATATATTTTTAAATATATCCTCCCCTCACTTTATAATTCATTTTTAAATAAAATACAATAAAGAAAAAATAAGAAAATAACCAGCCATAACAATCCTATATTATTTTTCACATTTAGATATCTGTCCTTAAAAAGACCAAATACACACATAACTATACTCATATTAATTGACACAAATTTTCAAATATAGGTTTATTTCCTTGTATAAGGTTCAACAGCATTAAAGACAAAGACAGTTTTTAAAATGGGTTATACAAACCTCCTTCAGAATGAAAACGGAGATTTGGGTGCCTTAGCAAAGGAATGTGAGTTATGGGGAAGTAGCGATGTGGCTACTGCACTAACCATATTCTTGTTGCCATAGCCATATTAACATCTCTGGAGGAGCAAAATCAGGAAGGGGAGGGCAGAGTGGTTAGGGATATACCTTGTATAGAGAACTTGCTCTAAACTTGCCATGCACTCTCATTCCTGCCTCTTGCATTTCATTCCTTGAATGCCACATCCAAGAAGAATCTCTTGTATAATCTTAAAGGGACATTGTAATTTCAAATCTGTAAGTACCTTTGAACTCACTACCATCTTGCTGTGTGTTATGGGATCTTTGTTGACCCTCACACAAGCAGATAAAGTTTCTAAGTCATAGTAGCATGGAGGGAGGGGAAGAGCCCTCAGATACATGCTGAATCATCAGTCACTGATGAGGTCCAAGACAACTTCCTTTATCATGTGACCTTCAGCTTTTCTAACAGTGAGAGATATTTCAGTCACCACAAGCGCCTCCCCTCTGCCCAGCCACCTTGTCTGACAGTGATGGAGGTGGCCTTTGGCTTCCCTTCCCTTCGCAGTAGAGAGTAGGAATAGCACAATGTCAGAGTAAACAGTGTCACAATTGGACTGCTGGAGTCCCACACTGGCTCTGCAACGTACTTTGAGTGCTCTTTGATGAGTTATTTATGCTTCAGCACTATCACGCATAATATGGGCCCAATGATAACACCTAATGTATCATCATGGTGATTACAGAATGAAATAACCTACATAAATTGCTTTGCACAGTGCTTCACCCATAACACGTGGGCAAGGGCCATAGCCATGTTTGTGGTAGTTGTTATTGCTTCCATCCAAGAGGGGACCCATCATTATAAGACACATTCACCTATAAAGCATGACATGTCAAGCAGGTGGCATCATGGCCACTCTCTAGAGTAGTTCTGGAACTAGTCATCAATGTTGCTTCCCAGAGTGTTGCAGTTACATTGTTTGCAGTGGTGTTTGTCAACATTAGATCAGAAACTATTAATGTGGCATTGTTTGAAACACCGAGAACACCAATAAAAAACTCAAAAATTGGAAGGTGCATATTTCTATTTGCTTCACTTTTCCTCTTTCAGTATGTGCTCTGCCTCCTGCAGTGCTGCTCTAGAATTGTTGCTCTAAGAACATTTTTAAATGGCCCAAATAAATTCTATTTTGAAATTCTGTAAAGTTAAGTTCTATTAAGGCAGGAGATGGCAGAGCTCACTTTATTCATATGCACTTTAAAAGAGAATTATTCATTAGCTGTAGAATTTTCATTTCCTCCAGTGAGTACAAATAGCAGCAAAGGACCACTGTGGCCCTCTGCTGAAATCTGGAACACTGTCCACACTCTCTGTTGTCACATGGTGCATTTGGATCAGTTCTGATGCACCCTGGTCTCCTCCTGAACACTGCGGGTTCTTCCATGAGAAAATCCTGCTTTTCTTCCTCTGGTGGTTTGAAGAATATGCAGGAAGGGTGAAGGAGCACCTAGTAGGAAGAGTTAGGACTTCACAGGAGCAAAAGGTTGCAAAGGAGTGAGCTTGTGACACATACATTGTCATTTGCTGTCCTAAATCAAAGCAGTAGGTTCCAAGAAAACAAGCTCAGTTAGCATAGTTGAAAAAAAATGAAAAGCTAAACTGCAATGGAAATACAGGGATTAGAATCAACTCCAAGAGGTGGAGAGTGAAGCCACTGGCATGAGTGAAATGAGACTGGACGTGAACGGTGAGTCTGGCACTGGGGCTGGGCTGAGGGCACTGGCCTTGACTGTGCAGGTGGAGGAGTCATTGCAGGTTCTCTCCTTTTTTGAGATGTAATTGACATGTAACACTGTGTCTGTCTGAGGTGTACACATGTTGGTTTGCTATATTTATATATTGCAATATGGTTACTATAGTACTGTCAGCTAACACCACTATCACATCGCTCAATTCTCTCTTTTTATTCCGTTGAGAACAGTTAAGATCTAGTATCTTAGCAACCTGAAGTTTATAATACAGTATTGTTGACAGTAATCACTATGCTGTGCATTAGATCTCCAGAACTTGTTTATCTACTAGTTGCAAGTTTGTGACCCAGCCCCTGGGAACCACCATTCTACTCTCTGTTTTCACAAGTCAGTGCAGGTATTTACATGGAGAAGAGGGTTGGTGGCAGTAGTGTTTAAGACGCATGAGGATGTGCACAGGAGGGGAAATGAGGAGGCGTGGCTGTGAGCTGGGTAGATTCCAATTACATAGGGAAAGGGACCACGGACAAGGGAGAAGCATGTCTGACTGCTGGTGTGTTGCCCCTCTCTTCAGAGGTGACTTCTCTGGAGTCCTGCTGTCTCCACTGATTCTCAGTAGAAGGGGGAGCACTGCTGTCCTTAGAATAACAATGCAAGTACAACATCCCAGTGAAAGTGCCACCGATACCCTCACCGCATCAGGCCGGACTGAGCATCTCTTTACAGCCAAGAGGTAGAGAGGTGGGATATCCCAGGAAGGCGAGGAAGGGCCCAGAAGACCATGTTCAGTCTGGGATGGTTCCCCAGAGACATTGAGCTCCCTCAGTGATGCAACTCTTAAGAGTGGTTGGGACAGAAGACCCTGAGCTTCCTTTCAGCCCTTATTACTGAGAACTTGAACTATAAGGTAGAAAAAACACAAAATTCAAATCAATCTAGGTAATACCTCTCATTTATAACTAGGTACTAGGTACTGTATAGTAAGTTTTCTATATGTTATTTCATTTATTCTTCACAGTGATCTTGCCAGGTGTGGGTACAGTTTCTATCTCACACTAGGAAGCAACAGTAAGTAACTTGTGTAAAGGCACACAGCTTTAAGGTGGTAGAGTTTGGGCTAAGAAATAGCAAAGTAAATAAAGTAAAATAAGACAATGATAACAATAAAGTGAAGTAAACTATGTTTGACCATGAAATTTATAGTATAGTAATCAGTGGCGATGTGTATGAGCTCTGGACTTAATCCAGGGTCATCACAGAAAAACCAGAACTGACAGCAGCCCCTGTGTACCAGCTGGCGCCATTGTCTGCCTGCACCAGAATTGCAAAATGAATTAGGGACATTTTTAAAAAGACCTTGAAGGGGGTTTTTCCTTACTAAGAAATCCCATTATACATTTAGGAACATTTTAATTGAAAGATTGACAAACCGAAAAGCTGAAAAATTACAAAATTCATTTCAAAGTATAATGCATTCACATTTTCACTGCGTTCTATTTATTACCTCTATTAATTCTGCATTTTGCATCCCTAATCATCATGTCTTAGAATGGACTGGTGATATTTAGAAACTTAATGGCCTTATGACAAAAGGGTTCAATATACATGTTTCTGGTTAGAAAAAAAAAAGCAGGCTCATCTCTAGAAAGAGCGAGTCTCTCTGAGTTTGAAAATTAAACCCATTTTTCCAAAGCCTCCAAGTCCGAGCCTCGCAGCAGCCAGGCTTCCCCAGCTGGCCAGCAGCCTCCCATTCCCCTAGGTTTGGATTCAGTCCATTTAGGAAGAGGCCTTGCAATCTGTGTTCCCACCAAGTTCATTGGGTGCTTCTTCAGGTCAGGCTTGATTAGAAAACATCGATTGATTGAGGCCATGCTATGAAAATCTTTATATAAATTGTCCAAAGCTGAACTATAGAAATCTCAACACTCATTTACTTGTAACAATTATCTTTATGTTTATAACCCTTCATAATTTAACCTTGAATTTACATCATATTTAGAGCTTACAGGATACTTTTGCATCAGTTGAGACTCACAAGAATAGACGTTTTTACAGATGAGCAGACTGAGATCCCAAGGAATTGTTTGTCCCAGATCCTACTGAGAGTAAAATGGGAGAACAAGAGTTGGAATCCAGACCCCCGAACTCATTTGATTCTGCCTCAGAGTGTCACCATCTCCGGAGGGCAGCAGTGCCTGATGGAAGCTGAGGGTGGGGTGTTAGCTGCTGGGTAGCTGCGTCTTCATTGCCCTGGAAAAGCAGTTTCATCTCCTTAGGACAGGTGGGCTGCACGCAGATAAGGCAGTTTGCACCAGACCGACTTTGTGTGTTTCTAAGTCATTTTTCTTTAGAAACTTCAAAGACATTGTTTATACATTTTGACACGTTTGAAATTTCAGCCAGAGTTTAATTTATCCAAAGACCAAGTGAGGGCAGGATACCTGAGAAACCAATAGTTTCGAGTTAACTGACATCTCAAAAGCCTATAGGAGTGACTTACTTTTGGGAGGGGAAAGAAAAATACTCAATTCAGATATGAATTTTTGTTCCAGATTTATCAGAAATACTATAGGCATGTAAAACATATATCATTGTGAAGTCCCTTACTGGATTTGTTTTTAAGAATTTTTTATAGTAGAGTGTTTAAAAAGGGGGTAGACTTTTTAACATAATATTTTTAGAAATATTACAGGAAATCTAATATTTATTATCTCATTTTTAAACAGCTTTTCTCAATGTGTAGAAAACAATTGATTGTGTTATAACTGAATTTTTAATATCCCTTTCAGTTTAATTATTATATGTCTCTACTCAGACATTTCTAGCTAGGAGGGTCTTTCTTTACTATAAGAGATGACAGGCTACTTTTGAACCATTACCAATAGTGACAGCTTTAAAAAAATATGAAAGCCATGAACTCTTCTTATTAAAAATGACAAAGTGGAACTAGCTACTCTCTTAGATATTGAATATTTTTGTTAGCTTTAAGATATGCTGTTTCCTTTTGGTTGGAAATTATTTCAGCAGCATTTTCAGTATAGAGGTTATGCTTCTTGAGAACTAGAGCTAATGTTTGCCCACATTAAGATGAGACTCATATTCTGTATGTATTTCTCCTATATGACCCACCAGAAAGAGCCAGCACCACTTTTAGACTCAGGTAACTTAGCTTCAGATTCCAGGTCAGGCATTTTTTAGCCACGTGACCTGTGGCCCTTTCCAGCTTCACTTTGCTCACCTCCAAATTTGAGTGGGTAGCATCTATTTCATGGGTTGTTGTGGAGATTAAGTGAGATGATGTATATTACATAGAATTTGCACAAAGTAAGAGATTAATAATAGGTAGGGTTGGTTTTTATTTTAATTATACCTATTCTCTTGTAAAATGAAGAACTTAATTGGTCTAAATGAGTAGGTATCAGGAGGGTTTTGTGTGTGTCTTTTTTTTTTTTTTTTTTTTGTATCAGAACTCTTTTTTTTTTTTTTTTTCCCTAAAAAATTCTTACAGGATAAAAGGTATTTACTATTTCAATATTCAGTGACCAAAAATTTCCCTTTGTTTATGGAATTATAGAAACCCTGAAATGTATACTAAAAAAACTCTTAAAAACATATATTGAACACCCATTAGATTGGTCATTATCAAAAATGAGAGAAGAACAATGGTTGGTGAAGATTTAGAGAAATTGGAACCCTTATGGTCTGTGGAAATGTGAAATGGTACAAGCACTATGGAAAAGGACTTGGAGACTACTCAAAAGGCTAAATGTAGAGTTACCATATGATCCAACAATTCCACTTCTGGGTATATATACAAAAGTAATATTGAAAGTAGTGTTCAGAGATATTTATATACCCACATTCATGGCAGCATTATTCACAATAGACAAAGGTAGAAGCAATCCAAGTGGCCATTGACAGATGAATGATACAAAATGTTGTATATATATATGATGAACGATTACTCAGTCTTAAAGAGGTAGGAAATTCTGACACATGCTATAATACGAATGAACCTTGAGGATATTATGCTGAGTGAATTAAGCTAGTCACAAAAACCCAGATACTCTGGGATTCCATTTCTATGAAGTACCCAGAGGAGTCAAATACATAGAGATAGGAAGAAAAATGGTGGTTGTCACGGGCTGTGGAAGAGGGAATGGGGAGTTGCTCCATAAGTATAGAGTTTCAGTATTGTAAGATGAAAAGTTCTGGAGGTTGGTTACACAACAATGTGAATGTATTTAAGACTAAATTGTTTACTTAAAAATGTTTAATTGGAAGTTTTATATGTATCTTATCACAAAGTTTTTTTTCTTCTATTTTTAAAACATGTATTGAAAATCACTGGACAAGTTATCTCTAAAAACCAGTGTGTAACATCCAAAGATGATTAGGTAGAGGAGGAGTTTGTAATTGAGGGAAGAGATCCAAGGCCACTTTCAGTCCCAGTTTCCCTGCCCTCTGGTGACAGTGGCATTGCGTGTACAGCAAAGGCTGTGCTGGGGTAGAAAAGACGAGAGGAGAGGAGATCAGAAATCCACTGCATGTAGGAAGGGCAACTGATTGATGTTTCTCTCTAACATGCTCTTTATCTCCCTGTCTTTCTCCTTCCCTTCCCTATCTTTATAAACAAATAAAGTTAAAAAAAAATAAAAGACTTTGAGTGCTATCACCCACTTAGTACTCTTTCACTTGGTGATAACCTCCCCAGACATTTTAAAAGAAAAGATGAGAGAGTAGAGGAGATCAGAAGTCCACTTCCCTTTATATATGAAAAAGGAATGAAAAGTCTGCCAGTTATTAAAAGTAAGATAGGAATGGCCTGGATTGGCTTCATGAGGTTGCAGAAATGATCTTGCTTCCATGACTATTTCATAAAGGAACTTGGCTTCCATCTCAGCTAGGTTTTTCAGAAACAGGTAAGAGGGAAGAAATAGTCAAGCAATTTCACTATTTTCCAGCAGAATTAGTTGTTTTTTCCAGGTGCTTGTTTTTAAAAGCACAGCACATGTTTCTATCATATTCTATTATATATATATATCATGTTATATACCACATGTTGTCCCTGGCTGGTTTGGCTCAGTGGATTGAGCGTCGGCCTGCGAGCTAAGTGTCTCTGGTTCGATCTTCCAGTCAGGGCACATCAGAGAAGGAAAACTCTGACTCCAAAAAACCTCCGCTGCCTTGCGGCATACCTCTTCAGGGGAAAGGCTAAGGGAGTAAACCTCGACAGAAAATCCGGAGCCGGAGTCCCTAAGGCGGTTTGACATTGTAGTCAACACCGGCAACTCCTGCGGCGCACCTGAAGCCAAGCTGTATTGACTCCGTCTTTCCCTTGGACCCTTCAGCTGCGAAGAGAGGGGGGGTCTGCTGCATGGGCAACAGCAGACCCTCCATATCACCCTGCCCAGGCTCTGTAGCTTCAGCTCCACTGGAGAGGACACTCCAGCGTCATCGCAAGATGTCGATTCAACACGGGAGGAGACAGATACCGTGTCACTCCCGAGTCGGACTGCACAGCCATTCTCGGCGGTGCAGATAGACTCTTAAGAAGCTACACCATCGTCTCTCGAGACGGACGGCTGCCGACGATACCACATGTTACACCATGTTACATTAGCCATGGCTCTGCCTCTTCTTCCCCTTCCTCTCCGTCACTATTTCCCCAACCATGAGACTTCCCAAGTTTTCACAGACAGCTGTGCTGGGCTGACACTTCTCCAACACCTTTTGCATTCACCCTAAGAACTGCCAACTTTAATACCTTCTTAGAATTCACCAATTATTTGGGGTCAAAGAGAAGGAGAATAGCACAGAAGAACATGAATAAACTGGCGGGGGTGGAGGGAGCAAGGCTAGAAGTTTAGTGAGAACACAAATTCTCACATTTGGAGACACAGCAGTGATCCATGTTGTTTTAAGTACTTGATGAGGTTATTGGCCTGAAAATTTGAGAGAATTAAACCTGTTGAGTACTGTGATTTTGTTTAGTCAAAATTCTGAATATCCAAATCATATTAATGTTTTATATGATATTTTTAGAACCAATTTGGATGATTTTGAAAAATAGATGTGTGTATATATGTGATTGCTTTTTTGTTTTAATCCACTGTCTTTGAAAAAGGGTTGAGGAAAAGCAAATACTAGAGAAGAAAGGGATTGGTTAATCGGATTTGCACTGTAAGATTTTTTTAGAGTAAATAATAATTAAATTGAATACTGTAGTTAAAAAAAAAAGCTAAATGAAATAAATAGCTATTGTCCTGGAGATAAAAAGTTACTTTTCTTTCTTCTTTTTAAAGTACAGCTGATGTACAAAATTATATTAGTTTCAGGTGTACAACCCCATGATTAGATATTTGTATAACTTACAAAGTGATCACCCCCATAATCTAGTACCCATCTGACACCACTTTATAGTTGTTAACAGTATTCTTGCCTGTATTCCCTGTGCTGTACTGCGCATCCCCGTGACTTTTCTGTAACTACCCATTTGTACTTCTAAATTCCTCCCCCTTTTTCACCCACTCTCCCAACCCCCGTCCCGTATGGCAACCTTCAAAATGTTCTTTGTATCTATGAGTCTGTTTCTGTTCTGCTTATTTGTTTATTTTGTTTTTTAGATTCCCCATATTAAGTGAAATCATCTGCCATTTGTCTTTCTTGACTTGAAAATATTGATTTTTAACTAAGCCCAAAGAGCTTAGTGACGTGTAAGGAGCAATGCCTGAGAATTGGGAACTTGGGCAAGCTTCAAGCTCTGTGACTCCAGGCAGTCCCTTAACCTCACTGGTCTCTTCCTTATCTATAAATTAGGTAATTAGACTGAACGAACTCAGAGATCCTCATCAGTTAAAAAACAAAAACTTCTGAAATGCTAATGTACTATATTACATTGAATGTTTCATCTTTCATACAAGAAAAAAACATATTGTATTTAAAGCTAACGTACACGAAATTAGAGTAGTGTTTACCTTTGTTTTCACTAAATTCAGGTTAACTTCAAAACTCCAGGTGGGCTTTGTTTTTATCCAGGTTTTAATTCAAGTTTCTTCATAGGTAGAACATACAGACCTTTAGTTGTACTTAATTTTCTACATTAATGAAAATAATTAGTAATTTATATTTACCTTCAAGGTATCTCCAGACTTACAAGGTTCCTTCAAAGTTCAAATATTAGGAAAGTTAATGAGTATGTAAGCCCTCTCCATGTCTCTGTAAATGTTGGGAACTGAGACAGAGGTCATGGTCATGGGCTACAGATTAGGTAATAATAACAAAGAAATACAATCTTTCTTTTCACTGTGCATTGTACAAATATACACAAGGAAAATTTTTAGAAAAGCATGAAGCAAAAAATCATCTGTAATCTCCATCAAAAGATAAATCATTAACATTTGGGTCAGTAGTCATCTCTATAGCCTTTTTAGAATGTATCTATACCTATACTTATTTACAACAATGAGAGCATCTTTTTCATGTTCTTTTATATCCTATTTTTTACTTAATACTTATATTTCCTATGTTATTAATTTATCACATTATATCACTTTACCTAGCATGAGAGCCTGGAACTGGATAGTTCTGGTTCTTCTCTAACATCTGTGTGCCGTTGGCATCTTACATTTTAGTTTGCATGTATTATAAACCCCACAATTTATTGTTAATGTTTTGCTTTAGACAGTCGCTTAGATTTTATATTTATCTTCATTTTTTTATTTCTATATTTCTTTGTGTAGATCTCAGTATCTGTCTTGTATCATGTTTTTACTGCCTAGAGGAGTTCCTTTAATTTTTTTGTTTTTTATATTGCAGGTTTGTTGGTAATGAATTTTCTTAGCCTTTGTTTATATATTTTTCAAAGATATTTTTACTGGGGATAGAATTGTTGTTTGACACCCATTTATTTTCAGAATGGAAAAATGTCACTTTTTTTTTCAGGATTGCATGCTTTCTGATGAACAGTCTCCTGTAATAACAGTACTATCTTTTCTTTTACAAGAAATATGTTCCTTTTTCCTTTGGCTACCAAGATTTTTTTCTTTATCTTTCATTTTGAGAAATTTGACTAATGTATTTAGTTGTGGAGTTTGTTTATTGTTTATCTTGAATAAATTCCAAGTGTCCTTTGAATTTCTTGAATTTGTTGGCTGGGTAGGTTGATACATTTCATTCTGAGATCATTTTTGACCATTATCTCTTCATCTCTTCACATATTTCTTTTGGTCCATTCTCTCTTTCTTCTCCTTATGTGATTCCAATCAGCTCCTTTTTTTTTTAGAGAGAGAGAGGGGAAGGGAGGGAGAAAGAGAGGGAGAGAAACATCAATGTGTGGCTGCCTCTTGCACCCCCAACCAGGGACGTGGCCCACAACCTAGGCACATGCCCTGATTGCAAATCAAACCGTGACCCTTGGGTTCACAGTCCAGAGCTCAATCCACTGAGCCACACCAGCCAGGCCAATCAGCTCTTTTATATTGTCCCATAGCTCTTGGACTCTCTTTTCTTTCTTTCCCACTCTTTTTTTTCTCTTTGTGTTTCATTCAGACTATTTATTGACATGTCTTAAAGTTCACTGATTCTTCTCTCAGTTATGTGCAGTCTGCTGATGTGCCCAACAAAGGAATTCATTTCTAATATTGTGGGTTTTCTTACCAAGTGTTTCTACATGACTCTTTTCCTAACGTTTTTTCAAATCCTCACCCAAGGATATGTTTATTGACTTTAGAGAGAAAGAAACAATGATGTGAGAGAGTTTAATTGCCTCTTGTACATGTCCCTACAGGGATCAACCCTGCAACCTTTCTGGTGTATGGGATGATGTTCCAACCAGCTGAGCCACCCAGCCAGGGCTCTTTCCCTAACTTTTCATGCGTGTTGTTCCTCTGTCCCACTAGCTAGAATACTGAGTACTATGTGCAGAACAAGAAAGGATAAGGTAAATAGTATCTTTGTCTGAAAATGGGCATACCTTGTCTTCTGTAAAGCTGTAAATGTGGATGGTTGAGCCAGTTTAGTCAAGAGTTGAACTGAGTTTACTTTTGTTTGAATGCACCATAGGTTTTTAATTCCTCTAGAGGGGAAGCTGTCACTGCCTTATGCTTAAGGGCTAGCGGAGGGGTTTGGGTCAGAGAACTTTACTTGGGGTTAGTGCTCCACCTCCGCTTTCTCTGCATACCTGTTACACAGAAAATAGCTTTTGCCAAGCTCCTGCCCGACCTCAGCCGTTGGCTACGGCTGCTTTTGCTACTCCTGCTAGGCTTGTGCTGGGGCTGGGGCTCTTTTATTCTGGCTCAGCTTCCTTAGGGAGCATGCTGAGGCCTCGGGGCTAGGACTCTCTTAGCATTCCTGCCCTTTCTACCATGGCAGTCAGCCTCTCCTTTGCATCTGTGGTGGTAGGTTTGAAGGCTCTTTTATATACTGCCAACTGCATCCCAGAAGGCATGTACAAACTTCCGTTTCACCAACACAAAACAGAAGTTCTATTAAATAAGCCTTTTGGCTCTAACGTCTTGGGCTCTTTTGGCGTGCTAGGATTCCATCATTTTGTTGCTCCCTTACGTAACTGAAATGCAGCAATGAGCCTTGTGCATAAGTAGGGCATAAGACATTTTTACTGGTTAACTGGAGAATCAAAATGTAAATATCCTACTGGGTAGTCCAAATGTACCACTGTCACTGAGATTTTTTTCTAATTGACAAGGAGCCACTACCTGATTCAGGAGTTCAAAAGTATATATTTTATTCAGGAGCCACATTAGACAGAGATGAGAAGCAATACTTTTAAACAGAGGCAGCATGATCCCTGAATGAAAATATCACTGCCCAAGGGTCTGGAACTGAATGCTGATCCTGATTCTGCCTCTAACTAGCTGTCTTTTAAATATACAAATTACTGACCAGTTCTGTTCCTCAGTTTATGTATCAGTCAAGTAGGGTTAATGATATTTATTTCACTTCAGTGGATTGTTGTGAAGATAAACTAAAATTATATAGTGTAAACCCTTTACACCATTTATTAAGTGCTATAGAAATATTAAATATTCTTCTAAGCAGGGTCAAAGAGGTGTAGGAAAATGTAGGAGTTAGAAATATTCAAGATACCCTTTTGACATCTACATATCCACCATATAAGACAGTACATGAGTGAATGAATATATGAGAATACATGAAGAGGACAAAATTAGAAATAGAGTTCTTTCTCTCACTAAATTGT
This sequence comes from Furipterus horrens, assembly GCF_987537825.1. Lineage (NCBI taxonomy): Eukaryota > Metazoa > Chordata > Mammalia > Chiroptera > Furipteridae > Furipterus > Furipterus horrens. The sequence continues at coordinate 151,617,165 of NW_028327175.1, read as the reverse complement.
CCTACTTGTGATAAAGGTTAAGTTCTGCTCAACCAGGCGAGAGCACATTTTTAAAGGGAAATACAGCATGTAAGCCTTGACTCTTGCAGGAAGAGATGAGTTCATGTCATATCTCACTCTGAACTCAGTGAGCCTCCTGTTAGACAGCATTTCCAAAAGACCTAACCTGATACTCCACCTGCTGTCTGAGGTCTAGAATTCACCCATTGTGCTGCTAGGGTCATTAAAATGGCACACGGTGCACTCAGACGAAAGAGACAAACAAGACAATTAGAAAGTCATGAGCAAGTTTATCTGCTTCAACCAGCTTTCACTGACACCAAAAAATATTTCATACCAAAGAGGATCAAAGCACACACAATGCACAACATAGTTTTACTTCCTCTTTTGTACCAAGTTACACAGAGTTAAAATCTTCAACTGTAAGCTAGTGGGTCTTGCTCAGCGTCAGTAAATTACCAGCACCAGGCCAAATTAGGCCCATCATTTGTTTTTATAATTAAAGTTTTTTTTCATATAAAAAATTAGGACTCTATTACCCATAAGGCTGACTATACTCAGGTAAGCAAGAGACACTACCCAACATCACTTCCATGTTCAAATGCCATGGGAAACTGACAGTAAAATCATTCTGGAGCCTGAATGACAGGGTGATTGGTCATTGTCTTCTGCAGTCAAGATCATAAGCCTTAGAGGGCCATTGGGTCTTAATGCATGCTACAGAGATTGTTCCCAGGGTGGGTTTTGTCATCTGCTTCATAGCACACTGAAGCTGTATTTTGGAGAGTTCCATTCTTAGGGTCATTTGATGAAAGCTCACTTATTTTTACTACCTTTCTTCTTGTGCTTAATTATTTTTCTGGTAATTATTACAACCAAAATAGCAATATCATGGCAATAATGGAGATTCCAAGGTACAATGTCTCATTGGTGCTCATCCATGGATTTTGTTCTAGGCTCACGTGAGCTTCATTGTGTTGCCACACACCACCCGAAGGCTGTGCCACAGTACTATACCCCCATCTGTTGGGCCAGTGTTCAGTGGTGAACTGGTCATATTTGTTTCCTGTGGTTGTGATAGGGCTGGGTTTCTGTCATTATTGGAGAAAATGAAGTAGTTTCTCTGAGGATGCTCTGTATGTGCACTGACATTGTAGCAGCAGAGGTAGAGACACTAGGTGATGCTGGAACACTGGTGACCTTAGGTCAAGCTGACTTTATGTTTAATAATATGTTGACTTTGAAGTCATTATGCCACTCTGAGAGCTTAACACAGCAACAGTACATGCCACGACCAGACTGGGCTCCATTTTTTATGGTTAAAGACACATTCCCTTTCTAAATGATTCCATTTAGCTCATAAGTCTTCTTCCTCTGAAAAGTGACTTGGTATCCATTAATCCCAATGAGTTGATTTGAGCATAGAGAACAACCACATGCCCCACAGCCCCAGGACCTGGCTATGGCTCCATTAGCTCTTGAGTAGGTGCAGGGTAGTGTGACAGGCTCACCCACTGCTCCACCCACTTATACCTGAGAAACTACAGCATCTGTCCAAAGTAGTATTAGGCTTATTAGGCTTGTGAAGGCTACCCAGTGATGCATGCTGGTGTCACCTTGTCTCAATGTGGCTCCTCTTACATCCTCAGTTATAGGAATTCTGTTCAGCTGCTCTTCAGGTAGTTCTTGGTGATGGTTATTCTACAGTGTAGTTGTAATTCTGAAGTGTTCCTTAAATAAAGTTGTATTAGAACACAACCACTCTCATTTCCATGCATATTGTGTAGGGCAGCTTTAGTGCTACAGTGGCAGAGCTGAGTAGTTGCAATAAGGATTGTATGGCCTATAAAGCCAACAATATTTGCTAACTGTCCCTTTGTAGAAAAAGGGTTGGCTATCCCTGGTCTAGTGTAATGATATGAGTCCCACCCACTCCCTATCAGCATTACCAAAACAAAATTATTTTACTTGTCTCTTTTTCTTTCATTTAATGAGTTATTACTGACTTATACTTTAGCATCTAATTATAATGAGATATAGAGTTCTTTTCTATTTTATTTTATAATTAATGTTTATTGTATTTTTTTCATTACCATTTAGTCCCCTTATACCCCCTCCCCTCAGCAGTCACCACACTGTTGTCCACGTTCATGAGTCCTTTTTCCATTTAGCTCAGTCTTTCCACCCCCTAACCTCCCCTCCATGCTGCCCACTGACTAGCTGTCATCTGCTCTCCATCTATGAGTCTGTCCCCATTTCCCTTGTTAGTTCAGTTTGTTCATTAGATTCCACATATGAGTGAAATCATGTGGTATTTGTCTTTCTTTGACTAGCTTATTTCACTTAGCATAATGTTCTCCAGGTCCATCCATACTTTTGGAAAGGGTAAAATTTTCTTCTTTTTTATTACTGAGTAGAATTCTGTTGTGTAAATGTCCCATAGTTGTTTTTACCACTCATCTACTGATAAACACTTGGGCTGCTTCCATATCTTGATGATTGTAAATAATGCTGCAATGAATATAGGGGTGCTTATGTTCTTTCAAATTAGTGTTTTGGGTTCCTTTGTATATATTCCCAGAAGTGGGATCTCTGGGTCAAAAGCCAGATACATTTTTAATTTTTTGAGGTATCTCCATACTGCTTTCTACAGTGGCTGCACCAGTCTGCATTCCCACCAATAGTTCAAAAGGTTCCCCTTTCTCTATATCCTCACCAGCACCTGTTGTTCGTAAGAGTTCTTGAGATGGGAGAAGGTATAATGGCTAAAAGCACTTGACTGAAAAGTTTACAGGAAATATAGGGCAAAAAGAACATGCTAAACAATGAACCAAGTCCAGAATATAGAAAATTCTGCACAACAAATTATCCAGTTTGTTTTTTCAATAAATATGTAAACTTCGATAAAAGAAGGTAGAGTAGGGCACCTATGGAGATTAAAAGAGACCTAGGGGACAGTTCAATCTAGATGTTGATCTTCTGATCTGACCAACCCAACTGAAAGAATTGGAGATAACAGGAGAATTTGAACATTGACAGGGTCTTCGTGTTATGAAGTTATTTGCATTTTGTTCATTATAATGGCATTGTGATTTTTTTAAACATCCTTATCTATTATAGATAATTAAGTTGTAGTATTTATGGATGAATTAATATGATTCCTGAATTATTTTTTTCTCTTCTTAAAATTCTTCAGCAAGAAAAAAATAGTAAGGAATACAGAAAACTAATATTGGCAAGAGATCGATAATTATCAAACCAGGGTGATGCTCTTTATACTTTTTATCTGAAACTATGTACCTGTTTGAAAATTTTCATTATAAAGTGTTTTTTAAAACCATGATTTTAAGTGTCAGATTTTAATGTGAATCCTGGTTTTATGAACTGTTTCTACATCTGCAAAATGATCATTATAATTCAAATTGTATATGGCATTGTGAGAATTATGAGAATTAAATGAGAGAGTAAAGAGTTTATCACAGTGCCTAACACACAGGACATGATCAATACCTGGTAGCTATTATATTGTATCTATTATCAAACAACAAAAATATAGCCCCTTTTGAGCCTAATTCATTTATCATGTAATTGACTTTAGTGAACAGCTCTTAAACCCATATTGCTATTATACAGGAATACAGAACTGAAATAGAGAATGTTTTTCACTATATACACATGTTTCCTTGACAGTCTAAAAACAATCATAGCACTCGTAAACATGCATAGAGAAAGAACTACAGCTTTGAGATCATGCGTGAAATTTCAGAGTCCTCCACAGTAGTTTTTTTTTTTTTTTTTTAAACTGTAGTCAGTTTTCTATGATACTGCTAACTAATGCCTGTGAACACAGTTTAGCCCAGCAGGCATGAGAAGTCCTGTGACTGTGTACAGTAGTGACAGATTTTCCAGTTTGAGGTACTGTCATCTCCCTTTGACCTCTTGTGCTCAGTTGAACTCAGGGAAAGCCCTGAGTAACATGGAACTGCCTTAACTCAGTCTAGGCTGACTTAATCAGTTACTTCTTGGTCAACCACTCATTATCCAACATGTATTACCCAAATTTATAGAAAAACACACTGACTTAAAGGTACATAATTTTAGAGAGAACAAAAAACACAAACCATCATCACCTCAAGTAAATAAAATAAATGATCTGGGATTCCACAATGTGTATCTTAAAATTCTTGCCTTTAGGGGAGGGGTCACCTTCTGAAGACAACTGCTGTCAGAGAGAAATGTTTGGAAGCATACTATTAAAAATATTTTTAAAAATAAGAAAAACAATAAAGACTGGTTGGGGACAGTTTAGGAAGCAATGTTTTGGTTGAACTGAAATACCCCAACTGTAATTTTTTTTTCTCCTCTTCCACAGAATGACATCACTCCTTTACATGTTGCATCGAAAAGAGGAAATGCCAACATGGTAAAACTACTGCTTGATCGAGGAGCTAAAATCGATGCCAAAACGAGGGTAAGAGTGCAATTTATGTATAGTACATGCTTATATTATACTTACCTTCAGGGAGTAGGAATACTTTTCCTAATACCTTTGCACTGGTTCAACACCTGCTTTATTTTTGTTCATTTGTTATAGTCTCCTGGAGAATGGCTGCTAAGTTTCTTCTTCTTAAAATGGGATGAAGACCCATATTTATAAATCTTTAATACATTTTTAACTAGTGCTTGGCTTTAATTATAGAGGCTAAGGTCTAAGGACTAGAGGTTTAGTTAAATTTTCAAGAATTTAATCACTACTCAACACTGCAGGCTTAGCTCTTCAGTTAGTTTGATACTAAAACTAACATTTACTTAAGAACAAACCTGTCTACCTTTGTGCACTGCTGGTGGGAAAGTAAAATGGCACAGCTGCTATCGAAAATTGTATTGAGGTTCCTCATAAAAACTGATATGATCCAGCAATTCCACTTCTGGGAATATACTGAGTGTAACTGAGAGTAGTATGGTTGTTGCCTGGGGAACAAGAAAATGGGAGTTGTTGTTTAGTGGGTAGAGAGTTTCAGTTTTGCAAGAAGAAAACATTCTAGAGATGTTATAAAACAGTGTGGTTAGACTTAACGCTACTGAACTAAATACTTAAAAATGGTTAGGAGAGTATATTTTATTTCATATTGTGTTTCTCACAATTTTAAATTTTTTAAAGAAAATCTGTCTAGATAGTTGTTCGGCAGGTTGCTTTTTTGGTGTGATGGCTTATGAGTGAGGAGAGAACAGAGACTTCAAATCAAGCTTGAATCCCAGAATCTGAGCTTATCTAGTTGACTTACGTAGGGTACTTTACCTTCTGCATCTAAGTTCTCTCTGCAAGTAAAAACAATTAATGGCCACCATGCAGCAGTTGTCATAAGATCAAGCTAATGTTTGTAAACTGTGCTCGTATAAAGTCAGCCAGAAATACATCCCAGCCATTGCTGGTGTATCTCAGCATTCCAGTTAGCATTAAACTTCTAACAAAGGCATTTTCTTTCAACATGTCATGAATTTGTTACAAGGTGTGAGCAGGAGCCAGGATAATAAAAAGCTGGTCTTATCATGAGCATCCACCTGTCTAAGAACTGTGGGTCATTTTCCTGTCTTATAATAGTACCTTCCACCATCCTATATTTCATCCTTCATGTTTCTAAAACTAGCCTGGTAAGCTGAACTTGATTCTTTAACTCCTATACTGACCATGGCATTTGTTATTCACTCAAACAGTAAATGATTATTGAGTGCCTACATAGGGCCAGACATAGCGGGACAACAGAACAAGATGAGACACTTTCTCTGCCCTCATGAAGCTGATGGGTAGTTTTCCTCCTGTATTCTAACCTTAAGGTTGCCTAGCCGTAGGTAGTTGGCAGGAGACCCAGATTTCTTTTTTCCGATAACTATTGAACCTGAAGACCATGTGTGCATTTTAAAAGAAACCAGCTTTCTATAAAAGGAGTGCAAGAGGATGAAGGCTGACCTATAAAGGACTGTCTGATTGGAGAAGTAAACTGAATAAAAATCTTAATGAACTGACTTTGTATCAATTAATAAGAAGTAATTGCCAGTATATAAAAAATGCTAGAAATATTACTTTAAATGCCAGGGGTTTTCTGCTAAGTATAGGCTATTTAAAAAGGTTGTAAGGAATAAAAAATAGAGATGTCTTGCTTATGCCTCTTGATTATCACAGGGAGCTAATAATTCATTTGTAAATAGATATATCCGAATATCCAGCTGGGGTTTTAGTGGGTGTGTGGAATAGAAAGTACCTCATTTCTCCCTGTCTTGATACTGTCATCAAACACTTGTCAGTCATTTTGCATCATTTACCAAACACTTGCTGTTTGGGGTACAAAGAGAGGAGAAATGGGTGCATAGGAAATTCTGGCCCCAACTTTGTGTGGCATATAGTGTCATAGGGGAGGGCCAGTATAAAAACATAAAAAGACTCTTCTGGAAAGAAGTATCAAAAGTGAAATAATGTACACTGACAAAATGATTGTGCAGCCTGGTTTCTGTCCCACCTTGCCTCCCTGTTCTGAAAGGCTGTCTTGATTTGAACAAGATGTAGATTCCTTTCCACTATTCATTCCGTTTTAACTCGGATTTACTTTGCTCTTGTGTTGTGCGACCTGTGAATGGGAGGGACACTTGGAGAACCTGAGAGCAGCAAAGCCGTCATTCTTCGATTGTTGTGCTGCCTGGAGTGGGATGGTCACTGGGCACAAGACTGAATTCCTGGCTGATTATATAGGACAAAGCACAGTACATACCCAAAATATGTAAACTATTTTGTGTTCTCCTCATCAAAGCTCCCCTTCTCTCTTGCTGAAAAACTGAATGATCGGTTGTGTGGGCTTGAAAGGGAGGGAGCCAGCTAAAATGTCAGAAAGCCCTGGGGACAAGCCCCAAAACAGAAAACAAGATGTTTCATAAATACCCATTTTTAACAACCCAATTCAGTGGCTATAAGGTACAAGCTACTGTTGGGGCTACTTTGTTGCATCAAGAATGACCCCTGGTACACACCAATCTCTCTGTAATGAGGCAGAAAACTCTGGATTCACTCAGACAGCAGCACTCTAAGGGACCTTATTCCCTTGCTCTGTTTCCTGCATGGGCTATTGACCTAATAAAGGGTTCTGAAGGGTTGCATTTCAGAGAAACACTTAGGATGCTTCCATTCAAGAAAGTCAACTTGAATGGTGGTCAGAGTAATTTAGGGAGGATCTGAGCAAGACCTTACCAGCTGGAAAAGCAGAATGAGAATGAATTTATTCTACCCTCGTGCCAGATCTCTAGCCTTGGTGTGACCTGCAAGTGACAAAATTGTGACTTCAGGCAAGCTCACCCTCCAGAGTTTTAGCTTCCCACCCAGGACAGAGAAGCTGTCCCATGATTTCACAAGCTCTCCCTGCTGGTAGGGCACTGCATATTGTAACTTGAAGAATAATTAGTTACTGTAAAAGTCACAGTGATACATGGTTGGGTGACGTCACCACGATGGAGGAGGTGACTCCAGCCCCTGTCCGCCTACGAAGATCAACAGTTACACAGCTATCCAAAAACAAAACCAGCTCTGGGAGAGCTCAGGAGTTCCCTTAAGAAACTGGAGTGACACAGTGAAACAAAAACAAAACCTGAAATACCTGCCCCAGAATGGAAGGACAACAGCTTCATTTTGCCTATATCATCCCACACTCGGGCGAGCACCTCCAGCTGAAAGAGTTCCCTCACCAGGAAGGGGGAAGTGGGCGAGTGGCCAGCTTCCCCAGCCTTCAGGCCCATCGCACAAAGGACCCACTTCGGCTTCACCTCACCCAGAGATTGGCCAAAGTCACGATAAACAGAGACGGGAAGGAACAAGGAAGAGAAGCAAGGGCTGTCAGTGTCAGCCATGCAGCAGCACTGGCTGCAGTGCCCTGTGACCTGCTCTGCAGAGGCCCCAGCTGCTTTCGCCACGACAGTGACCAAGGGCCAGCACAGCTGCCACTGACCCCTGCAGATTTCACCATTGTCTGTCCCACAGATAGTCACATTGGCAGATGCCAGCCCTGCTCCCTACCCACTCCCGAACCCCCCCCCCCCACCAGAGCCCAGGGTCCACACCAGCAGCCAGCCCTGTCGTCTGTGCCTGCACAGTGCCGGACGCCAGCCTGGACCTCTGTGGTTGACCGCACTGCTGTGTGCGTGCGTGCGACTAGCCCCATCCACTGTGCATTGGCTCACCGCCGCCCGCCTGAGCCTCCGCACTGGGCTCTACTCTTGTGCACACACCGGTGGCAAGTTCCTGAAGCCTCAGAAATGCACCCAACCTCCGTCGCCCTCACAGCTGCTCTGGGCCTGAGTTTGTCTCTATCTCCACTCACTGGCCTCTGCCACGGAGCACATGCGCAGCTGACCCCTCAGCTGTGCACCTGCATGACCCTGACCAGACCCTCATGACCAGCCGCCACTGCTGTGCACATACACATGGAAGACCCTGAAACTACAGCAGTACATACCAATAGCCAGGCATCCCCAGCTACCTGTGGGCCTCTTGCTGGCCTGCATCACTGGGCTTACCTGCGCTAGTCCCTACAGCTATGTACTTGCACACCCCCAGCCTCACTTCCAATACCAGCATCCACTGCACCCATGGAGGGACCCTGTAGCCATGGTAATGCATACTGGAAGCTGGGCCTGGCAGCTGGCCCTGCCTCCCACCAATAAATGTATGTCTGAAACCAGCCCCTGCCACTACCTAGGTACCTGCAGTTGATCCCCACAGCTTGGTGTGTGTGCCACCAGCTCTGGCCACCACTGCCTGCCTAAGTCTCTAGCCACTGGACCTGGAGGTAGGTGACATGAGGACTCCAAAAAGCCCTTGCAGCCACTGTGGACCTGCTGCAGTGCTCACTAAGGATCACAAGTTGTCAGTGCTGTGACTCCAGCAGCCTGAGAAGGTGAAATACCACACCGCTTCCTGGATCCAGAAACTCCACACACATGCCTTCATTTGGCACTCTTCACCACTAGACCCAAGTTTACACCATGCTCCAGCACACATTCACTGGCAGGTGAAGATCTTTCTGTACCAGTCAACTCAGACAGTCTGGAACAGGTGACTGATTCTTTAAATGCACAGGCATCTGTGCAAGGTCACGGGATTATGAAGAATCAGGGAAATGTGACATCACCAGACGAATGCAACAAACTTCCAGTAACTGACCCCAAAGAAATGGAGATAAGGAATTGCACAAGACAGGATTTGGAATAATTGTCCTAAAGATACAGAGCTACAAGAAAACACAAATAAACAATTTAATGAAATCGGGGGGGGGGGGGAATACAATAACAACTGAGAAATTCAACAAAGAAATAGAAAAAAAAGAAAAAAGAAACAAATTTTGAAGCTAAAGAAACAATGACTGAACTGAAGAATTCAAGAGAGAGCTTTAACAGCAGACTGGTGCAAGCAGAAGAAAGAGCATTTGAAAGTATCTAGTCAGAGGAGCAAAAGATAAGAGAATGAACAGGAATGAAGAAAACCTGCAGGACTTGTAAGACACCAGTAAGTGAAACAATCTACCCATCACTGGAGACCCAGAGGGAGAAGAGAGAGACTCAGAGGTGTCTTAATTAATAAAAAGTACTCGTTATTCCACCCCACATCTGGAGGGTTGTAGGGTCAGCAGGGAAGGAGACTGGACCAAGAAATAGATGCCCCTAGAGAACAAGAGTTGGAATTTTTAAGAGAGATTATTAATTAAAAAAGCACCTTCTGGTTTTATGCAGCAACAACAAAAAAACATATCTTTATTGATTAATTGATAAAGCTTGAATACAGCCTTTAAACTGCATTTTCACAAGGTCATTTGTAATATTTCAATAAAAGCCAATAATCCATCTTCTGGGTATATATCCAAAGGAGAAACAAAATCACTATCTTGAAGAGATATCTACACTCTTATGTTTATTATAGCATTATTTACAATAGCTAAGACGTGGAAACAACTAAGTGTCCATCAATAGAGAAATGGATTAAAAACTGTGTGTGTGTGTGTGTGTGTGTGAGAGAGAGAGAGAGAGAGAGAGAGAGAGAGAGAGAGAGAGAGAGAGAGAGAGAGAGAGAGAGAGAGAGAAAGAGAGAGAGAGAGTATCATTAGGCCATAAAAATAAAAGGAAATTCTGACATTCACGATAACATGGATGCTAAGCACAGGGCATTATGCTAATTGAAATAAGTCAAGCAGAAAGACAAATACTATATGATGTCACCTTTATGTGGATTCTAGAAACATCAAGCCCATAGAGGCAGGAAATACCATGATGATTGTCCATGGGTGAGAGGTGGGGGAAGTAGGGACATGTTGGTCAGATGGTGCAGACTATCAGTTATATGACAATTAAGTTCAGGGACCTAAGGTATCCCATGGTGACTAGAGTGAGCAATATTGCATATTTGAAAGCTGCTGTGAGAGTAGAGCTTTAATGTTCTCAGCATAGCAACAACAAAATTTATGTGAGGTAAAGAACGTGTTGACTTATTAATGTGTAACCTTATTGTGGCAAACATTTCACAATATATATGTATATCAAAATACCACATTGTACACTTTGAACTTATGCCCTGGCTGGTTTAGCTCAGTGGATTGAGCGTCGGCCTGCGAGCTAAGTGTCGCTGGTTCGATCTTCCAGTCAGGGTACATCAGAGAAGGAAAACTCTGACTCCAAAAAACCTCCGCTGCCTTGCGGCATACCTCTTCAGGGGAAAGGCTAAGGGAGTAAACCCCGACAGAAAATCCGGAGCCGGAGTCCCTAAGGCGGTTTGACGTTGTAGTCAACACCGGCAACTCCTGCGGCGCACCTGAACCCAAGCTGTATTGACTCCGTCTTTCCCTTGGACCCTTCAGCTGCGAAGAGAGGGGGGGTCTGCTGCATGGGCAACAGCAGACCCTCCATATTACCCTGCCCAGGCTCTGTAGCTTCAGCGTCATCACAAGATGTCGATTCAACACGGGAGGAGACAGATACCATGTCACTCCCGAGTCGGACTGCACAGCCATTCTCGGCGGTGCAGATAGACTCTTAAGAAGCTACACCATCGTCTCTCGAGATGGACGGCTGCCGACGACACTTTGAACTTACACAATGTTATATGTCAATTATATCTCAATAAAGCTGAGGACCATAAAGGATGATTCTATACGAATCTTCTTGAAGGAGTTTAGCTATGACCTAATGAACCATGATGCTGTGGATCTGTTTCTATTTAGCTCATTTCTATAAAGCATTTCCTGTTTTTCCAGTACCACAGTGCTGATTATTATCAACTGGCTTGTTATCTTATTATCCTGCAGAACTGACAAGAGTTAAATATGTAGAGTATTGGTAATAATAGCAAATGTACTGAGATTTAAACACATATTAAGGCAAAATTTTCAATCATAATTTTAACATTATTTTTGAAATGTGTTTCTTTTTGTAATGATATCTTCATGGCTTTATTTGTTGCCTGATAAACTAAAATGTTTTTCTAAGAATGACTACTTACAGTAGCCTGCTATTCCTTCCCATTTAACTCTCCTTTTCTACAAAGGTAGTGTGTATTTGTATATTTGTTGAAGGAAGATACAAGGTACTTTGCAATGGATGGTCTCTTGTCATTTGCACTTACTGTTGCATCAGTTCACAGACAATCAGAGGCTCTATATGAACCCTAAATTTAGAACCATTTTAAGACTTTGTGGCATCTTCTGAGTTCTCCATCTCTTTTCACTGACTCTTCTTTATCCAATAATAAAGGCAGCTGTGCTTCAGAGAAGATGCAGGAGTTCCAGGTAGGGTCAATAATCACAATACTCTGATTCCCAGAATGCTGCTCTAACCTTGCCTCTCCCAAATTCCAACCTTCCTGGCAAGGGGCTACTGCCCACATGTCACATAATCTCATTAGTACGGTATCTTCAAAGCTGCACCTTGACACTGAGAGGCACACATTCATCTTAGTATTTGTAGTGCTTAACACACTTTCTGACACATATTGGGTGTTTAATAAGTGTTTGCTCAATATATAAAAATAAGATGCACTCCTTAATGTACATTTGTGAAAAGGTCCTAATTTACTTGACTTTATACTGGAGCTGTGGCAATGTAATTTTTCTCCCTGAAGTTAATGGCATGCAATTGACTTATAAGAAGAGATATTTGTGCACAAGAAGATTAAGTGTTTTTAGAGTACCTCAAGTCTGTCCATTGTTAAATTCTTACTATTCTGGGGACCTTTGATGTCCTTAATTTTAGGCTATCCATTCCCAGAAATGCCTCTGGTTATATTTCTCAGGTTAAATATGGAAAAAAAGGAATTATTGGTATTGACTGTTGCTTTCTATTATATTTCCAGAAATGTAATTGTTCTAGTTAAAAATAAATTCTTGACAAATATATTAAATATTCCATAATTATAAAATGGTCTCTATCAAAGAGAAAATTCTAATATAATATTTCTCCTTAGAGTTCTAATATAGACATGTTGACAGGAGCATTTGAAATAGTGGAGAAGACTTGGGGGTTCTACATTAATCAAGACTAATTTGAAAATATATTATTTAAAAATATCATTTTAAAATTTTGTATCACAAATGTTACAAGTTAACTGAAAGAATTTATTTTGAATCACAAAAGGTCAAGAGTGCACCTCATTTTTTCTGTGAATCTTAAACTGCTCCAAAAACACAAAGTCTTAATTTTTTTAAAGTACACGCGTAATCATGAAATGTCCTTAGCTTTCCAAACATGAAAATCTCTTTGAAGGAAAGGATGTTTTTTGAGAGTTGAGAAGAGTTCTGAGAATATAGCAGGAGCATGTCTCCCTTTCTCCCTCCCTCCTTTTTTATTTCTCCCTTATTGACTTTACCATCATACAGGAAATCTCATTTCCCTTACTAAATTAGAGATCTAAAAGTACTGGGTAAATTTCATATGCCACTTAAGCCTGTTCACTTAAAGAATCTACTAAAGAGGCTCAGGACAGTTATTATTTTAGATCAGTGCTGTGCAATTCCAAGTACTGGAGCTCAGAAAACAATCTACTTTTTCTCCTATTTTTCCTTTATATAGGTTCATAATGCTCACATTCTATTTCTTTCTCTCTTTTTTTTTTTTTGCCTCTTTTATCTTTTGTTATATTTTAATAACTTTTTATTGTTATTTTGTTACAGTTGTCTCAATTTTTTCCCCATTGCCCTCCTCCACCCATTCCACCCCCTACTTCCACAGTCAATCTCCACACTGTTGTCCATGCCCATGGGTCCATTCAAACATGTTCTTTGTCTAGTCCCTTCCCCTTCTCTCCCCCATTCTCCCCTCTCCTCACCCCTCTGGTCACTTTCAGCCTGTTCCATGTTTCCATGCCTGTGGTTCTATTTTGTTCATTAGTTTATTTTGTTTATTAGATTCCTCTTATAGGTGAGATCATATGGTATTTGTCTTTTACCAACTGATTTACTTCATTTAGCATTATATTCTCCAGTTCCATCTATGCTGTCACAAAAAGTAGGAGTTGCTTCTTTCTTTCTGCTGTGTAGTATTCCATTGTGTAAATGTATCACAGGTTTTTGACCCACTCATTTACTAATGGGCACTTAGGCTGTTTCCAGCACTTTGCTATTATAAATAGTGCTGCTATGAAAAGAGGGGTGCATACGTTGTTCTGAATTGGTGATTCGGGATTCTTAGGATATATTCCCAGCAGCAGAATTGCTGGGTCAAAGGGCAGTTCCATTTTTAGTTTTCTGAGGAAGTTTCATATTGTTTTCCATAGTGACTCCACTAGTCTACATTCCCACTAACAGTGTACTAGGGTTCCCTTTTCTCCACATCCTTGCCAGCATTTGTTTGTTGATTTATTAATGATAGCCATTCTGACAGGTGTGAGGTGATATCTCACTGTGGTTTTAATTTGCATCTCTCTGATGACCAGTGTTGTTGAGTATCTTTTTATATGCCTACAGGCCATCTATATGTTCTCCTTGGAGAAGTGTCTATTCATGTCCTTTGCCCATTTTTTAATTGAATTGTTTGTCTTCCTGGTGTTGAGTTGTATGAGTTCTTTATATATTTTGGAGATCAAACCCTTGTCTGATATATAATGGGCAAATATGTTCTTCCCTGTGGTCAGTTCCCTTTTTATTTTAATGATGGTTTCTTTAGCCACACAGAAACTTTTTAGTTTGATAAAGTCCCATTTGTTTATTTTTTCCTTTATTTCCCTAGAACATATATTGGCAAAAATATTGCTACATGGGATATCTGAAATTTTACTGTCTGTTTTCTTCTAGGACTTCTGTGATGTCATGACATATCCATTTTGAGTTTATTCTGGTGTATGGTATAAGTTGGTGGTTTAGTTTCATATTTTTGCATGTCCCTGTCCAGTTCTCCCAACACCATTTGTTGAAGAGGCTATTTTTACTCCATTTTATGCTTCTGCCCCCTTTGTCAAATATTAATTGACCCTAGAGACATGAGTTTATTTCTGGGCTCTCTATTCTGTTCCATTGATCTATATGTTGTCTGTTCTTATGCCAGTACCAGACTGTTTTTATTACAGTGGCCTTGTAGTATAGTTTGATATTAGGTATTGTGGTTCCTCCTACCTTGTTCTTCTTTCTCAAGATTGTTGAGGCTATTCAGGGTCATTTTTGGTTCCCTATAAATTTTTGAAATACTTGTTCTAGATCTGTGAAATATGCCGTTGGCATTTTAATGGGAATTGCATTGAGTCTACAGATTGCTTTGGGCAGTATGGACATTTTAATGATGTTAATTCTTCTAATCCATGAACCCAGTATATGCTTCCATTTATTTGTATCTTCCTAAATTTTTTTCTACAGTGTTCCATAGTTTTCTGAGTACATTCCTTTTACCTCCTTAGTTTCATATCCTTGTTGATTATTTGTTTGGAAGATCTATACATTTTTGACAGTGGGGCATTAAAATTGCCTATGAGGACTGTGTTGTTGTCAGTATCTTTCTTGAAGTCCTCCAAGATTTTCTTTATATATTCAGGTGCTCCTATGTTGGGTGCACATATGTTTACACAGGTTATATCATCCTGTTGGACTATTCCCATAAGTATTATGTAGTGACCTTCTTTGCCCCTTTTAATAGATTTATTTTGAAGTCTATTTTGTCTGATATAAATATTGCTGCCCCAGCTTTCTTTTCATGTCTGTTTGTTTGGAATATTTTTTCCATTTCTTCACTTTCAGTCTGTGTAGATCTTTTGTTTTGAGGTGGGTCTCTTGTAGACAGGTCGTTTTTATCATTCATTCAGCTACCCTATGTCTTTTGATCAAAGCACTTAATCCATTTACGTTTAAGGTTACTATTGATAGGTACTTACTAAATGCCGTTTTTTCCATATCTCTCCCCCCCATCTCTCTCTCTCTGTCTCTCTCTCTGTCTCTCTCTCTGTCTCTCTCTCTCTCTCTCCCTCCCTCCCTCCCTCCCTCCTTCTCTCTCTCTCTCCCTCTCTCTCTCTCTCTCTCTCTCTCTGTCTCTGTCTCTCTCTCTCTTCTCCTTTTTATAACAGTCCCTTTAGCATGTCTGCAGTACTAGCTCAGTGGAGATGTACTCTTTTAGCCTTCTTTTGTCTGGGAAGCTCTTTCTTTCATCTGGGAAGCTCTTTCTTTCACCTATGATTTTAAATGAGAGCCTTGCTGGATAGAGTAGTTTTGGCAGAAGGTTCTTGACTTTCATTACCTGGAAGATTTCATGCCATTCCCTTCTGGCTTGTAGTGTTTCTGTTGAAAAATCAGCTGATAGTCTTTTCGGAGCTCCCTTGTATGTTATTAGCTGTTTCTATCTTACTACCTTTAAGATTCTCTCTTTGTCTTTAAAATTTGCCATTTTAATTATGATGTGGTCTTGGAGTAGGCCTCTTTGGGTTTATCTTGATGGGAACCCTCTGTGCTTCCTGAACTTGCATGATTTTTCACCTCATCAATTAGGGAAGTTTATTTTCATCATTTTTTCAAACAAGTTTTCTATCCCTTGCTCCTTTTATTCTCCTTGTGATATTTCTATTATGTAAATGTTGATATTTCATGTTGCCCTGAACCTCCCTTAAACTATCATCATTCTTTTTGAATCTTTTTTCATTGTATTGCTCTGACTGGGTATTTCTTTCTACTTCCTTTTCCATCTTGCTGATTTGGTCCTCTGCTTCATCCAGCCTGCTTTTAATTTTATCTAGTGTATTTTTCATTTAAAATATTGTATTCTTCATTTCTTCCTAGTTCTTATTCATTGTTTCTATGTCCTTTTTCATGCTGCTGTAGTTCCCACTAAATTTCTTGTAGCTCAAATTTAGTTCCTTATAGTTCTCACTGAGTTCCTTGAACATCTTTATAACCATTACTTTAAATTCTGTCTGGTAGATTGCTTGCCTCAATTTTATTTACTTCTTTTTCTCGGGATTCCTCCTTTCCTTTCAATTTGGGGTTATTTCTTTGTCTCTGCATTTTAGGTGACTCTGTTTGTTTCTGCATCTTAGATTGCTCTGCTTAGCCTGCCCATCTTTGTGGGGTGGACTTCTGTGGGAGGAGTTCTGTGAGACTCAGTGGTGCAGTCTCTTTGATCTACTCATCTGGATGCTCCAGGGTTGCCATTTATTCTGTTTGTGTGGGCTCTTTTGTTGTACTCGGGCTTTGATTATTGATGGCTCATTCATTGGTGGGTTCTCCCCTCCAGGTGGCTGACTGGGAGTCACAACCCCCGCCACATCTTGTATGCTGTTGTAGAGATGCTAGTTAACCAAGCAATACCACCCAGGAAACCAAACCCAGACCAGCAAAAATACCCCCTACCACATCAGCAATATGAAAAGCAATTGAGCAAAGATTAATAAAGGTAGAGAGAGATTAGGAATGTTATAAGGTAGGAAAATGAAATATGAGATGACTAAAGAAGATAAAATGGTTTTGAATGGGAAGAAAGAGGAGAAATAATAAGAGTAGGGAATAGAAACAAGATGAAGAGAAGGAGAAAATATAATTTAAAACATATGTAAACAGGGAAGGGCAATATGAGAATGGAGTAAGAAAAGGGGAGAGGATAATATGAGGTCTTGAGTAAAATTTAAAAAGTAGTGAACCAAAGGGAACAAAATTGCAGAAAAACCACAATAGGGTCAATACTAGCTGAGCAAAGATTAATAAAGGTGGAAAGAGAATAAGAACACTATATAAAAGAGAAAAGAGAATATGAGATGTCTACAGTAAGGAATTTTGAGAGGATAGAGGGAGGAATAGAATTCAAACTAAGAAAGGGGAAAAAATGAAATTCCAAACTCAAATAAGCAAGGACAGAAGGAAGGTAAAATGGAGTAAGACAGGGGGAGAGTAACCTATGAGATTTGAAATTTAAAAAAAAAAAAAGTGAACAAATAGGAATACAATTGAAAAAGAACAGCAATAACCGTAATATCCATACCAAACAAGCCACAATTTATAAAAGTAGAGAGAAAATAAGAATATTATAAGAATGGGAAAAAGAATGTGAGCTGACTAAAGGAAGGAAGAATGATTTTGAGGGGATAAAGCGAAGAGAAATAGTAAGAGTAAAAAATAGGAACATGGCATAGTGTGGGGGAAAATAAAATTTACAACAAAAATAAGAAAGGGCAGGAAGAAGTAAAAATAGAATAAGTCAAAGGAAGGGTACAATGTGAGATTTGAAATAAAAATTAAATAATATAAAAATCTAAATAAAAAGAATAAAAATAAAAGACCAAGAATACTGAATTACTTGGGATACAGTTGAAGCAAGAGAAGAAATATTAAAAGGCTCTGTGAAAGAAAAAATAAAGCACATTCTGAAGAAGAAGAGGTAGAATCCATCTCAGCAGAGTTTGGTATCTGCCTTCTGACTTTTCTTTCTGGGTCCACCTGTTTTCTTATGCACTCAAGGTCCCAGAGTAGGTCATCCAGCTTCTGGCAGCACCGCCTGTATCACCTTGACCTGCCTCTAGAGGGGCCTCTGTTGCTAACGGGAGGGTGAGACCCCTGGTTCTCCCCTGGTAGGCACTGTTCAGTCTTCTGGGAAAGTAGTGGGTGTGCTCCCCCTACCCCTGCACCACCCGTCTTGGTCCAGCCCAGCTGATTTTCAATAATGTATAGTTTCTGATGACTTTGCTCTCTGTTTCAAGTGAGGGGGCCAATCTGTGTAAGAGAGTCAGCTCTTTCCTGTTTGTTGCTGATGGCAACTCTGTGTGAGAGCCGAGGCTGAGCGGGGCCCTGGTTCCCCCTCGCTGCACTGATTTCTGATCTCCCTTCTTTGCTGGCCTTAGTGGAATAGGCTCCTAGGAACCAATGTATTTTGTCTCCCTGAGTAAAGTTCAAAAGGAGGCCTTTAGGTAATTCTCTCCCTGTCTTTTTCTTGTGGATATGCATCCTGCAGGGGGTTCTTGAACCTGTCCTGACTGTTTTTGCAGAGCTTCCCCATTGGTGGTGCTTTCCATCCTGCAGGAGGTGGGGCCTGGGTGCATACTTCCCTTCGGGGAGGTTTGGAGGTTCTATCTCCACAGGGGAAGGGGGCCCTTTCTGGCTGTAAATAACATCAGATGCTCAACTCCTGCCCATCCAGTTTCCAGCCCACTGCCATCGCAGCAGACAAAGTCCCAAACTCTCCACTCTGCGTAGCCTCTGCCCCACCAGCTGTCCCGGGCTGGGGCTGAGAAATCCCCTCGCTGTGCACTCTTCTGATCTCTGTGCCCAGCTGCACTCATTGGGAGCAAAGCGCACCTTCAGTCCCTTCCCCTTGCTGGCAGGGCCACAGTGCACAGGATCGCTGCCCAGCACATGTCAGCTCCCCTTTTTAAAAGTCTCTGGCACTCCCATTGCAGCACTGAGTCACTGTCTGGCTTTCTGTACACGCCACCTCTCCAAACAGCCAAGAGTCTCTCACAGTCACAGCTGGCCATGGCCTGTCTCCTCCCCCTCCCCCTCCCCCACAACTCAGGTACAGGTAGATCCCCCCTCTCTCTGGGTCTCTCCTGCAGCTATAGGTGTGCTACTGCTACTCGCTGTGTGTGTGTGTGTGTGTGTGTGTGTGTGGCCTGGATCTTCTGAGTCTGGGGGTTCTCTGCCATGGGAGGGGAGGGAGCCACAAAGCTGTGATCTCTGACCAGGCTTTCCACAGCTATAGGTGCTACACACAGAGTATTTCCCCTTCAACCTGTAAAACCTCCTTACTGTCCATTGTGAAGGATCTTCTGTACTCCTTGGCTTCCAAACTCCACATCAGCTAAGATTCTGTTGAGTGTTGAGTTTATTTTTTGAAATGTCTGCCAAAAGTATCTGAGTTGGGAGCAAGAGCAAGTGGACTCAGCTTCCTCCTTCTTGGCCGCCATCTTCTGTTCCACATTCTATTTCTTTTAAATAACTTTACATCCTTTAGGCACACAAGTACTTTATAGCTATCAATTATAAACATCTTAATTATTCTTTTCCCCAAAGGAAAGATACAATCAATAAAGAAGTCATTAATGGTTTTTTAATTTAAGCTTAATTTTAATTGATTTTTTCATGTAACATTTTATAAGAACTCTCTATATATACAGTTCTATATTGATTTTTTTCCTGTAACATCTTATAAGAACTATATATATATAGTTTCTATATATATAGAAAGCACCTTTATATATTTAAAACTATATTTTATAATAACAGGTTATAGAGTTTCTACCTACTCAAAATTCAAAAATTCTCTTAAATCTTTATAGAAGGAATATTCCTAAAGTAGTTTACAGTAGAAACAAACACAAACTATGATGATATAGTATGTAGAGGCTATATATATATATATATATATATATATATATATATATATATATTTTTTTTTTTTTTTTTTTTTTTTACTCAACTATTTGAGAGTTCTGGCTTCAAGTAATGGTGCAGTAGCTTGTATTGAATTAAGCCTCCTACTGATAAAAGTCATAAACTCTGGGAAAATACTTTTTAGAAAGTTGTTTGGAGGGACTGAAAAGCAGGCGTAAATTGGAGTGAAGTCAACTCTTGAAAGAACCAAATAATATAGGATAAGATCTATATATGACAGACATTGTGGTCAGTGTAGCATGCTGTTATAGAACTCATTCAGAAACACAGTTTATTGGCCTGGTGACAGAGGATCAAGTCTGGAGCTGTGAGAGTGGCTGGATATTTAGGGAGAATCACTGGAAGGAGGGAACCACAAAAGGCAGTGCTGAAATCAACACATAAATTCCCTAGAATTCTTGGCTGACCCCTGAACTATGCATATGAACGGTGAAACTACAAGCAGACCAGAGGGAAATAGCAGCCAAAAGATTAAAAACTGAGAAGTTCAGCAGCTATCTGCTGTAAGAGAGACAGAATTGACATGTCAAAGAAGGTTGCTAAATATCTTTGATTTTTTATGGAACCTCCAGATAACTGTATCTCAGGAGTTGCAAGTATGCCCCAGGACAAAAGGAATCATTCTAGGAGAAATATGTCTATCATTAAAAGCCTAAGACCAAGCCCCTATAAGTACCATTCATAATATTCAGTATATAATTTAAAAATTACTGTACAGAAAAGGAAAAATGAAAACTTGAGTTACAATCAAAAGAAGTTAGATTAAAGAAAGGGACCCACAGCCAACTGAGATATTGGAATTAGCCAACTTTAAGCATGATAAATATGTTAAATAATCTTCAGGAAAAGATAGATACAACAAATAAAGAAAAGGCTTTCAGGAGAAGTATCTGGTCCTTTACAAAAAAGAATCAAAAATCCTAGAATTGGAAAACAAAATATCTGAAATTTTAAAAATTCATTGAATGGTATAAAAAGCAGATTAAATGCAAAGATAAAAGATTTGGTGAACTTGAAGACAAGTCATAGAAATCATCCAAACTGAAGCATAGAAAACAAAAAGATCAAAAATCAAATGAATACATCAAGAACCTGTGTAATAATAGCAAGCTAGTTAAAAAATGCAATGGAGTGCAAGAGGCAAAGGAGAAGGAGAATAAAGTAGAAAAGATATGTGTATTTACTTCCAAACTCAATCATAAACTACAACCCCCAGATCTAGGAAACTTAACATACGCCAAGGAGAATAAATACAAAGAAAATCACACAGAGGCACATCATATTGAAACTTCTGAAAATCAAAGATAGAGAAAAAAATTTTAAGCAGTCAGAGATAAAGACATATTATTAATGGAAAAATACCTAGGACACCCCATCAGAAACACTGGAGGTCGGAAGACACTGGAACATCTTTAAAGTATTGAGTGAAAAATATAAATCTAGGATTTATATTCAGTAAAAATATATTTCTATAATAAATTCAAAATAAAAACCGTTTCTGAAAAGCAAAAGCTAAGAGACTTGATACCACCAAATACACCTAAAATAAATACTAAAGAAAGTTCTTCAGCCTGGACCAAAATGATAGAGCTAGAAACAATAATAAGCAAATAAATATAAAGGACTTTTTATTTTCTTAAATTCTTTAACAATTGATTAGTTAAATAAAGATCAGTCTTTTATGAGATTTATAATACATATAGATGTGAATATAAGATATTTATAGCACAAAAGATGAAACTAATAGTGTAAATGAAATGATACTTCAAAATTCTCATATTACACATGAAGTGGTATAACTATTTCAATATATAATATGTATTATGTAATAATATAATGAATAAGATATTATTTGAACTCCACTGATAAGTTAAGGATATGCACTGTAATCCCTAGGAAAAACACTACAAAGGGATTTAGTTAAAAATCCAAAGTAGAACATAGCCAATGATTTATATGACTATTCAATTATTAGAGTAATAATTAATAACCCAAAAGAAGACAAGAAATGAGGGACAAAACACATGAAGAACAGAGTGGGAAAAGACATAACAGATAGCATAAGGATTTATTTTTAGGCTCAGAGATAAAGCTGTAGTTTTCCAAGCAGAAAGAACAACAAGATTTTACCTTATTTTAGTTTAATATTAAACATACAGAATGTATGCCAGGACAACAAGGAAGGGAATTAGAAAGAGAGATTTCTCTCTCTTATATATATAAATGGCAAAAATGAATTCTTGATCTTAAAAGGAAATTGCTTGGTCTAGTAGAAGGAATTCAGTCCCTTTGATGGAGGCAAGCCCGAGCTTAAATTCTAATCTCAGGCATTTACTTGCACATGACCTTAAGCATCTTTCTCATCTACAAATGGAACTTCTCATGCCATTCTCACAAGTTGTAGAGATTCGATAAGATCACAAGTATAAAGCACCTGTGACAATAGAAGTGTTTCAGAAAACGTTTCTTTACTTTCTCTTAGCCCTAATACAAGTGCCTAACACACACAAAATGAGGATACAGTCAGAATTTTTAGTGAAAAGTACAGATGTGAGAATAGCCATTAGACTATAATTGATGCTCTTTAGTTTATCTGGTTGTCATCATAACTCTCCTCTCTGAAACACTACCTGCTTTTTCTGTTTTCAGTTTTCAATTAAATATCACATCCTGTTTTACATCCACAAGAGAGAAGAAGTATATATTCATAGAGTTCTCTCTGCTTGATTTCCTTTTCCTTCTCCAGAGTGAGATTTTTGCTTACAAGAAAGAAAAGAAACTAGAGGATGCAAACCCAAAATAAATGTCTTTTTTGAAAGCATTTCCCAAGTCATGAATTTGTGTCATTTCAGTTCGGGCTTTGAGCAAATTCAACCTATCAGAGACATATTCTGGCTTCAGTATTCCCTTAATGCTCTGCTTCATGCTTTTCCGAAAAAAACTGGGTGTGGAAGAAAGTTTCTTTGACCTTCCAGTGATCAATGTTTTGCTCTTAGGCTAACACAAGAGAGCATTTTTTTCCAGCCAGGAGAGTGCAGTCCCCACCTCACTAATAAGATTTATGTCACTGAAATGAAATATGAAACCTGGCCTGACCAGTTTGCATTGCCTCAGAATTCGGCCCAAGGGAATACATGTCCATTATGCTAGTGCTTTAAAAATCAGGGGAATTGGAAAAAAATTACCAACTCCATGCAATTTCGTTTCCCTCCCATAATGTTACCATGGCAACTCTCTCTTTCTCTCCTATCCAAATGCATATGCTGCCTTTGTTGAGGCAGCCTCCCTTGAGGCTCAAGAATTGCCTTTGTCAAGCATTTTTGAACTGGAGGTGGATGCTGTTGTGTGCAGGTGAACTGCTTTTTGGCTCAGGCCCCATTCTAAATGACACTGTATATTAATTGTACATTTCTGGGAATTGGGAGCAAGTAAGAATCCTTATTTTGTGTTAGAAAACACCTTGCTCTACTTTTAGGGAAAGGAATAAATGAGTTCACTGCTATGCTGTAAAATACAATATTCATAATAGCTATTTTTAAAGCTTTATGATTTTGAATTGGAAAGAGAAGAAAAACTTATCTAGAGCAAATATTCTTATATTTCTCTTACTCTGTATTCTGAGAGCTAAAAAGATTAAATCATATTCTTTTGCCTAATCCCCATTTACAAGTCACTTATCTATTGAGAATTTTATTTTTCTGGAAGGCAAGACAAGCTATTTTAATAGTGTTCTGAAGTATAAAAAGAAAAGCAGTTTTTAACCAACTAACTAGAAAACATTTTTAAAAGACTAGACCAAAAATTTACTTACTAACTCACTCCATGTATTAAATCACTCCGTCACTTTTATGAAGCAACTTTCATGGACATGGTATGGAGTTACCTTCTTTCTGAGGTTTAAATCTCCCTTAACAAGCAACCTTGCCCTAGCCAAGTGGCCGAGTTGGTTGGAGTGTCATCCCATACACCAAAAGCTGTGGGTTCATACCTAGGTTGTGGTTGTGGGCCCAGTCCCTGGCCAGGGCACAGATGGGAGGCAACTAAATGGTGTTTCTTTCTCACATTTATATTTCTACCTCCCTCCCTTCCTCTCTCTAGAAACCAGTCCTTGGGTAAAGGTTTTTAAAAAGTAACCTTGTCCTAAAAGCAGACAAGGTAAAATAATAATGCATGCCCACAAATAACTAAAAAGCTAAAACACCAGGTAAAAAGCTAGTGGTTCCCCCAAAGAGGCCCAGATTAAATAAGTTAGGAGTTCTGAAGGTGAAATGGTTGTGTCGAATTTTGGAAAAGGATTCACAGAAACACTACTTTAAAAGAGTAAGGATTTGGATTTTGGAGGAAGTGGAAGGAAAACTTCCAGCTATATGAAGTAGCATGGGCAAAACAGAAAAACAAGAAAGTGATCAGCTTTTGCCAGGCACTGCATAAAAGAGTTTGTTAATTAGGGTAGATGTGAAGGGAGTAGGGAAGACCAAGTGTAGCTGTGATGAATGTTGGAAGATTTTGAATGCTAACCTGAGGAATTCGGAGTTGGCTAAGGCATGAATGATAGTTACAGAAGATCATAATCAGAACCGTGGTTCAGGAAAGTGAATGATAAGCTATGTCTCTTTCAAAGCCAAAGCTATTAATTCAAAATTTAAATATTTATATTTTGCCCCAAAATAGGCATTAAGTCAATGCCTGCTAATTTTTTTTTTTTTAACTGAATTAAGTGTGCATCGCTTAATAGCAGGTACTTTTCGGTCTCACTGGGGATCAGCTGGTCTTGTCTCCGTCTTAGTGACGATAAAAATGGTGATGCTAATTAAAGATCTTACATTAACTCTAAATACCAGGTTTCCACTGGCCTGTGAGCCAGGTAGTTGTGACATCTTGTGCAGCTTCCCAATGAGGCATCTCTCCTGCCAGGATTCTGGTTGTTTTGAAGAGCCATGCACCTTTAAAAAGTGCCAGAGGACATCTGCAGAAAATCCAAAGGCTTCAGCCACTTGTAATCAAAGTTAAAAATACTGCAAGGAAAGCTACAGTTGAAAGAGCTGTGCTTCAGGTGGCTCTTTGCAGTTCAGCTAGGAACTTAACTCGGGGAGCTAGCCAACTTTATCATTGAAACGAGGTGATAAAAGAAACAATGGGTAGAACAATAGCACTTCACCCTGGTGGTGTGATTCAGTTGGTTGGAGTGTCATCCAATAACCAAAAGGTTGAGGGTTTGATTCCCAGTCAGGGCATATATCTAGGCTTCAGGTTTGAACCCCAGTCCGAGCACATACAAGCCCTGGTCAGGGTACATATGGGAGGTAACCCACTGATGCTTCTCTTGGTTGAGAAAATAAATAAATAAGAAAGACAGAACATTAGCACTTCACAGCTCTTGCAGTGATGAAAAAGGTCACCTTTCCTAACTGAGTTTCTAGATTCTGTAAGTTTTTAATATGTAAACACCAAAAACCAGAAGTAGCAGCTTCAGAATGTAAAGAAAGGGAGGCTAAGACTTGCTGAAAGTTTGAACACAGAGTCTGTCTTTATAACTCTTCCCAAGACCTCCCTTGATTGTCTCTCATAGTCAGCACTGGCCTTGTTTTGAACTATGTGACCTTAGATGAATAATTTAGCCTCCTTGAACCTTAGAGTCTTCATTTATAAAACAAAGATTGTACCTTCTACACAGGGGTAATATTGAGTGTAAAATGATACCGTGTCTTGGATTTGCTTCAAAATAGTATGAGAAAGAAGAGGTCAGGAAGTAAATGAATCAATATTGATCATTAAGCAACAATTGTAGACGCTGAATACCAGATACTGAAAAGCTCGTTACGCTATTCGCTCTACTATCATCTGAAATGTGTTTGAAATTTTCCACAATTAACAATTTTTAAAGATGAAATCAGTAAGAATGTATGTCTGTACAGAACAGTATATTTCAAAGGACTAAGAAGTTGAGATGATTTTGCTCTTAGATTGCCAAATACTTTGAATTCCGTATGTAGCAGTTTGCTTCGAGGAAGATCGTTTTCAAGAATAAATAAGTTGGGCTAACATTCTTTTTTTCTGAGTGACCATAATTGGAAATGTCTATGCATCTAATATCATGCCTTAGAGTCTACTAATGAGAAAAATGAAAAAAAAAAATTTGACCTTTAAGTTCATAAAAGATAATCACATGGAGAGAATGTGAAATATTTTTGTGTATTGGAAGGTAGATGTGATTATTATTATTTCTCCTTCAGGTATTTTCAGGTTAACAGTTCTGGGAAGACATCTAGACTTCATGGTGTTTTTTATTTGTTCTCAGATTTTATCTTATTCACAAGATACTGTTTGCAACTTGAAATATGGTTATATTATTTTACTTTGGCTTATAAGGGCAAATGTTTTAAATCAGTATAAAAGGCAGAGTATTTAAACATGCTCAAAGAATGTTCAGACCAGGTCATGTACTGTTTGTGACTCACGTTTCAGTTTTTAAGGGATTTTAATTCTACTGAGATTTAGCTAGTAGTTTAGAAATAGGATTGGTTATACATTAAGAAATTAGGCTTACTTTGAAGAAGTGCTCACATGATCTAGAAAGTGATTTAAGTACAGTGAATTGCATTTTGATGTATCTTAGAAATTGTGACTGTCTTTGGGGTAGGTGTTGTCAACCATGGGAACCTTCAAGTTGGAGAATACATAAGCTGGGGTGTGTGGAAACTTTCCATAGGGTTTAGGGCCACTTAGATGGTTTTAAGTGAATAACTGTCTACTTCCTTAGCTCCCTAGTAATTCTCCTTTCCCATCTATTCTTTAATTCAATGGTTCTTCTTCCTAATATGACAGAAAAGTCTAACTTTCTAACTCTCACCCACATGACCCAGAGTGCAAAGACCTTTGGGGGTGAAGGGGAGAACACGAAGGGAGCAAAGGGAAGAGTTCAGAATATTGATGTCCTGTTAAGAATTACATGACTATAATGATTGGAAAACATATTCTTCTGCATATTGAATGATTATAAATCCTATTGCTGCCAACAAAAATGAAGGACCTAATGGAATTATCTTAAGATGGATCATTTAAAAAAATCTTTGGTGAAAAATTATTAAGTGATTTGCATATAATTCAGAAGGAGTTCAGCAAATAACTGATGTTGCTATAGCAGAAGTCCATCTACTTATTTATGCAGACAAGATTTCTCAGCACTAACATTTATAAAAGCAAATATTAGGAGAGTATTGATGCTAAACCATTTTAGCAGTAATATTCATTAGCAGATATGTGAACTAGTGAAAAAATATATCTCATCAAGAGGGGAATTTATAATAAATTTTTACTCTTGTTTAATCATAAAATTAGAATGCATTTTTGATATTTTGATCAATTGTGTTTGAATATTAATCAGGAGATTTATTTCTAATAGTTAAAGCTCATGTCCTCCAGAAATCTATAAACCTCTTTTAAATTTAAATTTATATATTTCTGTGGCAGAGAAATATCATGTGGTTATCAATAAAAAATACTGAAGCACCCTGGTTGCTATGGCTCAGTGGATTGAGCGTCGGCCTGCGAGCCAAGTGTCGCTGGTTCGATTCCTAGTCAGGGTACATGACTAGGTTGCACATCAGGTCCCCAGTTGGGGGCCCAAGTGAGAGGCAACCACACAGTGATGTTTCTCTCCCTCTCTTTCTCCTTTCCCCTCTTTCTAAAAATAAATAAACAAATAAATTTAAAAAAAAACACTGATGCATAAAGTTAAATTAGCTTAAGATAAAATTACATGGGGGAACTGGTATAAAAATAAAAATGCAAGAGAAAAAAATGACCAATGTAAAATTCCTATTACAAATTTCTATTTTCAAAGTTTATTTCTACATTTCTTTAAATGATGGATATAAATTTACTTATAGTATTTAGATTCCACCAGATATGCAAAAATAATGGGACAGTTATATTTTTAAATGTTAGAATCCTGATATGTGGGAAATTACACACTTTGCCAAGTACTTAAATCTATGAAGAATTTAGTTCTCATAAAAATACAAAATTATTGTGTCAGTTATAGAAGTAAATGTTTGCAGCTCACTGGTCCACAGCATGTTAGATACTGCACTGAAGCTTGAAGAAACACTCTGCATTTCTAGAAATTCCCATTGAATCTAATTGAAGCTATTGCCCTGTGTTCAATAGGACGGTCTGACGCCGCTGCACTGTGGAGCAAGGAGTGGCCATGAGCAGGTGGTGGAAATGCTGCTCGATCGAGCAGCCCCCATTCTTTCAAAAACCAAGGTAATTTCTTCCTAGATTTCAGGGCATTACACTGTATTTAGCTTTGACTCTTTCTACATGTTACTTAACCCAGCCTTTTGAATTACACAGAAAATGCCATAGTTTCAATTTAGCAGTTAGAGTGGCTATGCTCACCAAATCTTGGGAGAACCTCAAAATCACTTTGGGTTTATGAAGCCTTTAGAAAGAATATAGTCTACCAAAAAGCCATTTTTGCATGTGTGTTTGTTGTTTTATCAGCAACATTTAGTGCTTGATTTTACTCTATGAACTTTTCATAGCTCAGAAAGGATGACTTTTGGGGGAAGGAAAGACTGGGAACTGGCTCTCTTTCCTCAGCCTCGTGGTTTATTTCTTGAGAGTTCACAGACTAGTGAAAAGGCCAAAGAAGTCATTTGACTGGTAAAGAATGGAAACTTGGGAAAGACAGTACCTTTTCCACAGGGAAAGTTCACATATCTGAAAAGGGCACATAAAGATTGCCTGAAAAAAAAATTGTTTTACTATACTAAGTGTCTCCTAGATTTTTTTAATGGAAAAACCACTTGACACTATTTGAAAAAGAAAACATTTGTAAATAAATTTTGGAACTACCCCATAATCACTACTGGCTTTATTTATCAATTATTTTGGAACCCCTGTTAAGCTTTATAAAGAGCCTTGATCTCTAAACATTATCAAAAGAACAAAATTATATATTACTCCTGTTTGTATGCTAATTGATGTTTCCGACTCTAGTGAAGATGGGCAGGGTTGAGGTGGTCTCCGCAATTCCATCACTCCTTTGAAGTGCAGAGCTTAGTTTGGCAAGCTGACGGAGGCATTAACCTATAGAATTAAACAGTAACTATTTTTTATTGAGTCTTTTGGATGCTTCTTATCTAAGCCATCTATTTGTTCTTTTCTCTTTCCTACAGTCCATGTCTGTCTTTTTTACGGCACTGCTGTCTTCTGAGTCACAGCATCCGTCACTGAACTGTCATAATAGCGTCATTACTGGTTCTCCACTTCCCTCCTTCTTCACAATCGGTTCCCATTTTGCAGTCAGAGTGGCCCTATGACTTGTCAACCAAATCATGTCAACCTCCTGCCTAAAAACCTTCTGATTAATTTCAGCTGTTCCCTGTAACATTAATTTTCATTTTATCAAAGCCATACAGGCAGAAGAGTTAAAAATTATATCATCATCTCATTTTTTCCTTTTGTTGTTCATCTCATTACCTTCCCCCCACCCCCAGAGAACTCCCCTTGGTTTTTTTCTTCAATGCTTTTAATATTTAAGAACATTATCTTATTCTCTGATAGCTTCTTTCCTTAAAGCATCCCATTCTGGTTTTATGGATGCAATATTTTATATTACCTTTCTGAGAACATTTTAGATCACTTTTCTTTAGTGTAATTTTTGTGCCTCTCATATGTCCATAATTCCTCCGATTTCTTATTTTCTCTTTGTTAGCTTTGGCTCACTTTCATGTTGGGGTTTCCCACAAATGCCTACACCCACCCGTAAGTGTCAGGCACTAACATCTGAGTGGGAACGCTGGGGCAGTGCAGTCAGAACTCTACTCAGCTGTGTCAGGTAGGCTGGAGGCCTCAGATGGCAGGATGAGGTGGCCTTTACTCTGGGAAGTTCCATTTTTTGAGAAATGAATCCTCCAACCTTTTGCAGCTTACACCAATAGGAATAATTTACAGCAGCGATTTTCAACCTTTTCCGTTTAACGGCACACGTAAACTAATTGCTAAAATTCTGCAGCACACAAAAAATATAGTTCCTGCCCATCCCACAAAAAGTAGGTATAATTTTGATTCATTCACACCAGATGGCTATTGTTGTGTCAGCTGTTGTCATTTTTTTACCTGTCAATCTAAGGGAAAAAAGGTCAGTGCCCCTGACTAAATAGTCATGTATTGCATGTTTTAAAAATTCTTGCAGCTCACTGGTTGGAAATCGCTGGTTTACATTAAGGAAAAGGAAAGGGGACTGTCAATGTCTCTGTCCTGTATGCATACTTTAATCATAACAACCTTGTATGCATACTTGAATCGTAACAATGGTAACTAATATTTGTAGAGTGATTACTGCATACCAGGTCCTAAATAATTCATATATGTTAACCCATTTAATTCTCACAATAACTCTATAAGGTACTAATATTACTATTATACTCTTTTTATAAATAGGAAAACTGAGACCCCCCAAAATAGCTTCCTTAAGATATCTCGGCTGGTTGCAGAGCAAGAATTTGAACCCAGACAGTCTAACTCCAGACACCATGCAACCTCTAAACTGTCTTTTCTTGTGAGCAGCTGTTCCCAGTCCAGAACCTCGCCACTGCTTTCTGCTCTACCTGGGCCCCTGCGTCCAGAATCTCTCTGGTTCACTTTCTCCAGACACTAAACTTATGGTTTCCTGCTAGCCCTGGTTGGGTGGTTCCGTTGGATTGTGCATTTTCCCTGTGCACCAAAAGGCTGAGGTTTTGATTTTCAGTTAGGACACATACCTCAGTTGCAGGTTCAATCACTGGTTGAAGTGCATACAGGAGGCAACCAATTGATATTTCTCTCTCTCTCTCTCTCTCTCTCTCTCTCTCTCTCTCTCTCTCTCTCTCTCTCTCTCTCTCTCTCTCTCTCTCTCTCTTTCTCGTCTCTCACTCAAATCAATAAACATATTCTTGGGTGAGGATTTATTTTAAAGCTACAAGGGGGCAGGCAACTGACTTTGCTGGGTTGGAAGGGCCTGGAGACCTGACAGCTCTGTACTCAGACAAACCAACACTGCTTTCAAGGTACCATGTATCCATATCCCCTTCCTTGGGGGCATTTGAGAGGCAAATCAGGTGTCTTTATTATACCCAGAGACATACTGGAGCCAGATTGTTGAGCCTATTGTGTACATCTCTTCCTGGTTCCACATCCAGTAACTTTATGTTAATAGCTTCAAATTGGTCGTTATAGGAGTCTTTACATCATGGAGATTGACAGATACTACATAATCAGGACTTTCTTTTTCAAAGAACTGCTGTTAAACATTTATCAGCACACCACTGATTATACCCCTCCACAGACTCAGGTTTCCGCCTTCTTTCTTCTGCTGGATAAGTGAACACACTTAAGTCCTCTCATATTCCATCTGTCTTTGTTTCCTCTCCCAGGTAGGTGTGTGGGTGTGCACACATACATGCCCCTGTGGAATTTACCTTTCAAATTCCTTGAATGCTTTTTAGTGGCATTTGGGAAAGGCTGGAGAAACATACATGTCACATTTATCACATTTACCTGAAGGTGTCCTCCTTTACTGAGAATAAACTCCTTACCCGAATCTGACCACCTTCCTGCCTCATCTCCTCTCGTGCAGCCCTGTACCATCTTCCAGACAACTAGCTTTCTTTCACTTCCTAAAATACACTGAGTTTGCTCTCATTTCCTAGTCTCTCAGACTGAATACCCTCAGCTTATCCCAGATCTCTGCAACCTCCACAAGTTTTTCAACTTAACCCTTAGCCTATTTACTTATTTGCTCGCTCTCCCTCAAAATGAAAGCAAGAACTTTGGCTTATTCCTTATGGTACCCCAAGCACCTAAATCAGTGTCTAACGCACGTGGTAGACCTTCAATAAATGTTGTTGAATGAATATTAAGTGAATAAATGCATTCCTAACCTTAAGACCTGAGTGTAATTCTTCCAGACTTTCATCTTTCTGAGCTAAGAAAACTCATTACAATGGATCCATATGTTCGGCTTGGTGAAGGTGCCATAGGTAATAAGGACCCTCCCCATAGGGCAAGTGATCTTTCTCCTTGTCTTTCCCCAGTGACCTATGTATCATTTTTTTGTGTATCATTAGAGAATTTCCTTCTTTTTACTGACACTGCTTTCCTTTTCTACTCTATGTCATGTGTTCTCTCAGGTTTTGTTTTTTTTTGTTTAGTTCTTATTTTCCACAAAGACTGTATCAAAACATTAAGCAGAAGACTGTTTGGCAGGAAATAAATGAGTGCATATGCTCAGCTGGGAGTGGCAGTATCGCAAATGAGAAATGTTCCCATCATTTTTGCACCTCAGTTTCTACTTTGGTTCAAATTGTTTGTTGGGAACTTTTAAGGCAGAAGTATCCTGATCGATTGACATTGTATGAAGGCTTTAAATTTACATAAATATTTATTGGGCTCTTTCTATATATGCAAGGCTCTCTGCTGGCCAACACAGGGAAATTATAACCCATGCACCTCTTGCTTTCAAGGAATGCAGATAGTTGAAATATATGACAGTGAGGGAATGACCTATGAGAGTGGCCAAAGGAAGGCTTGCCTTTTTTTCTTATTTTTAACTCCTCTTTTGTGTTATTCATTGACAAGTTAGGGGAAATGACAGCCTAGAGGATTCAGAAATACTTGGTTCATCAGTTCGTACTTAACATATTGTTATTTTCAAAGTTGACTGATGACCACTTTTTTGGAAACTGAATTTGCTGGCGCTTTTTTCCCCTAGAATATGTTAGATTATGTTACAGAAATTAATAGAGCCTTTCTTGATAATTGGATTCCCTAGGAATTTCCCAGGCTTCTCCATTTTATCTACATATTTAAAGGAAGCATGCTTGAAAAGACTGACAGCTTTTTTTTTTTATTTTTAAATTACAACTGATGTAATATTAGTTTCAGAATGACATCTTAATACCTTGTTTTTGCCTTCATCAGGAAACATGTACTGAATGCTAAGTGTCACTCTAACATTTTTAAGGTTTTAATTTACCTTTGAACTCATTCATGTCTTAGCTCTTCAGATGAATTTTTGACTCATTCCTATCCCATATAATTAACTATGTCATTGAACCCAATTGATTTAAACTAACTGAGGGTAAACTTTAGTTAATAGCTTGGTCAGTGCCTTGCCTTTCCTCATTATAGACACATGGGGGCACCATATTGCTAGAAAATGAAAAAACTTTCTACATTGATGTGAGATGAAATGTATCGCTGTAAGCAGAACATTTTGTTCATTGAATCAATACAGTATTAAAATTCAAGTATTAGTAACTCATGAGGACAAAATAAAAACTAGTCTAATGAACACCAATTTGTTCCTGCTTTTATTTTATCTTTTTCAGTGTTAAAAATTAAGAATTCCAATTCACTGAGAATGTAATAACAGATTTTAGTGCAGTTCACATTTTTTAAATCAGAAAAAGAAGTTATCTTTGAAAATTTGTTTTCTATTGATATAAAAAGTTACAGGGCTAGTTTTAAAAGTAGCTGTTCAAAACAGTTGTCCAAACCTTTTAAAAATAGAAAGTATTTTCATGTGAAAACAAGAGTTTTATCTGTTCATATCTGTACTGTATTTTGTGTTTGGCGTATTGCTGATGAAAAGGTAAAACAATAAACTTTGACCTTCTTCTGTGTTCCAGAATGGATTGTCCCCATTGCACATGGCCACACAAGGGGATCACTTAAACTGCGTCCAGCTTCTCCTCCAGCACAATGTGCCTGTGGACGATGTCACCAATGACTATCTGACCGCCCTGCACGTGGCTGCCCACTGCGGCCATTACAAAGTCGCCAAGGTTCTCTTGGACAAGAAAGCTAACCCCAATGCCAAAGCCCTGGTAAGTAGCTCAGCCAACAGGTCCAGACTTTGTTGTCTTGCTGACAACATGCTACCTCTGTATGTGAAGGGATTGCTTTTGAGCAGGTAAAAATGGGAGGTCTAATTAAATAAAGTAGACCTTAGTCAATGTTTTCAAATATCCTTCTGGAAAATCTGTAAAACCTGTTTCCAACATAAATGAGGCTTACAGGGTTCAATTATTAACATCCTTTAGGGTCACGCTGGTGATTCTCTTATATGAATGAAACCTGAAGACTATACAAGTATAACACAGACTGAGATGGTCAACCTTACCTTACTGTGGGTAA
This sequence comes from Furipterus horrens, assembly GCF_987537825.1. Taxonomy (NCBI): domain Eukaryota; kingdom Metazoa; phylum Chordata; class Mammalia; order Chiroptera; family Furipteridae; genus Furipterus; species Furipterus horrens. Next base: position 151,583,104 of record NW_028327175.1, on the reverse strand, counting down.
AGTTATAATTTAGTGAATTAAACTTTTATTCTGAGGCAAAATGACAGAAACAAAAACAAAACAAAACTAAAACTTTACCTTAAACATGAAACGTCTAGGAATTTATGAGCTGAAATTTTATGTTAGCCATGTGAGTTAATGAAACGTTGCCTGTCATCTACATTTCCTACCGACACAAATCTACATTTTGGTCGGGTTTGTAGTCTTGACTCCAAAAATGAGTTGCTATTTTAATCCTAGCTCAGTATCATAGTTTGGTTTTCTCAGCAAGAGGGTGTTTGTTGTCTTAGAAAAATAAATGGTCCCAATTTAGTAAGTCATTTCACTTTAGTTCAGAAGAAGCACCCATGTTTAGGAAAAAATAAATCACCAAATGCTAGGGAGAACATGTGAGTTTACGAGTAATTTTGAGGTAAAGGCTGTCATCCAATCAGCCGTTTTAGGAAGGGTCTCTGCTGCGTTCCTGCTGCTGCGGTCGGTCTCCCTAGCCAGATGGATCATGCTGTGCCGGCTCTGAAATTCTGAGTGGGCAGAAGAGAACGGGGAGGGAGGAGCCCTCCAGACCCCAGGCAGCTGCGTGCCCCTGGTCATGCTAAGAGCCTTTATCAGGGCAGCATTTCAAGAGCTGTTGACCTGCCCCGTATATCAGGCATAGATTTAAATTCTGAGAAGGGAGGGAAATAGATTAGCAATCATGACTCATTTTCCATAGAAGAAAAAAAGCCTTAAAACAGGGTGTGGGCTCGCACTCTCATTTTCCTCTGACTGAAGATTTCACAAGATACGAAGCTTGCAGCCAGTCATCCTGGCATGGACTATGGCCAGCAAATGGGCTCACAATGTCCACAGAAGCACCTGCCATGACTTTGACCTAAGCTTTTACAGTGGACCCTTATATTTTTGTAGCTCTCTGTGGTGACGAAAATATGTTCCATGGTCTTGGTTATGAGGCAGTACATTTTGGTAGGTGATTTGTTGAAAAGCAAGTCCTTTTATCAGATTAAACATTAAACCAAGTGACCCAAATAATGTGGGGTTGTTTAACTTTCTGCTTCCTTGGAGTAAGCACGTGCTTAAATCTTAAAGCTGGAAGGAATGAAAACATTCTAGGACTGGTCTTGTAGTCTCCCTAAAATGTAGCAGAGAAGTTGGAAGAGGCACTGGTGAAGTTTTAGCTTTGAGAACAAGTGCCTGGGCCAGCTGTTTTTAGTCTGTGTTTGAAATGAGGTAGAGGAGGGAGATATTATTTGGAAGAGTGATTCCAAAGTGAAATAATCTAAAGAAATAGCATGGCCATTCTGCCTTAGATCCCAGGGATTATGACCAAAAATTCGCATTTACCAGGGCACCTTGGGTTCCTAGGACCCACTAGCCTACCTGTGCTTCCAGAAAGAACTTACATCCTGTTTAGCACCACATGTTACTGCTCACTTCCACATCTTTACAGAACATCACTTAAGCTAAAATATGTTACCACACAAACTGGATTTCGGTAGAATGTACTCAAGTAGGTATGTGTCTCTGTTCCTTGCAGAATGGCTTTACCCCTCTTCATATTGCCTGCAAGAAGAATCGAATTAAAGTAATGGAACTCCTTCTGAAACACGGTGCATCCATCCAAGCTGTAACCGAGGTGAGAGGAGATAGGATTTCTGGGGTCCCCAGGTACTGAACGTATAGCCCAGTGTTATTCCTGATGACAGTGAGTTTTGCTATGTGTCATTGTCACAGACCACTTTCTGAGCCTGTCACCCAAGGGGCCACCAGTCCTAAGGAGCGCTGACAAGACTGGGGGTGGGTCAGTGTGGATACAGCACCATGACTAGGAGCATTGCCTCAAATACAAGCTTCACACTCCAGAGAAAGTGACTCTCACTGAAGACATGATTTATATGAAATCCTATAATGCAATGCTTCTCAGCCTGGGGCGATTTTGCCCCACCAAGGGACATTTGGCAATGTCTGGAGGTACTTTTGGTTGTCACAACTGGGTGGTGCTACTGGTATCTAGGGGATAGAGGCAAGAGATGCTACTAAACCATTCACAATGTACCAGCCAACCTTCCACCACAAAGAATTATCTGACTCAAAATGCCAACTGTGCTAAGGCTGAGACACCCTGCAAAATACAACCTCTGTGTGTTTCTAACCTAAGGATTACTCTCTGTAAAACCTCAGAGTTAATGAAACACAGAGTTGCCAAAGTTAATGAAGGACTAGCTCTAGGTTTCTTCTGTACAAACCAACACAGGACTCAGAAAAAAGACCCATCAGAATCAGGGCTGAGCCTTCAATAGAGCAAAGAAGCCTGGCATCTGCCCTCCAGACTCATCCCATCATAGCACACTGGTCTCTGCGGGTTCTGGCCATCGACACCTCCCTAGACTGAACACCCTTTCGTTCACCTCCATCTCCCTTAACCCTCCACATGCCGCACACCCTCTTTCCCAGGCTAACCCTGAACACCCTCTGGGAGCAAATCTGGGCCACCTTCTCTAGGAAACCTTCCCTCCACCCTGGCCTGGTCTAGGAGCTCCTCCTGGGACCATCCCCTACTCCTGTGCTTATTTTCATCAAAGCACTGATTCAGCTGGGTTACTTATGACCCAGCTAGCCCCCTTCATGCTCCTTCCAGGCACGCTTGAGTCTTACTGGTGTTTATATGCCCACAATGCCTGGCCCATAGGAGATCATTCAGTAAAGGTTTATTGTATGCATCCATTAAGAGGATAGGATTTGAAGCAAACGTAAAAATTGAGTCTAGTCTAGTGATTATTGCATTACCTCAGTCTCTTATCTGCAACTGAAATACTTGTCTTGATTTGTAACACTCACAATTTTTTAAAGATTAAATGGTTGAAAATGTTAATACTGATTTATTCTTTTATCAGTCTTACGGCTTCATGGGAGGCACCCTGTTATGTTAATTATAAAGTAATGAGTTTATTCCCAGCGCATGGCAACGCTTTTTTGTTTTCACTCTCGGTGCATGGCAGCCAGGGAGGAGAAGGTCACGCTGCCAGCCAGCCCTGTGCTCCCTACGAGCTCTGAGCAATGCCTTACACCTGTGGACAGTTTCACCTTGCCCACATCGCGACTACTCCCCTGCCGATGGAAAAAAGGCTCCAAGTTATAACAAAATTCTCCTTTTCCCCTTTTTCCTCAGTTCCTGCTGTTTGAAGTATGGGCAACCAGAATTCTTCCTCTTCAGTCTTTTACCTAACTTTTATAATAGAGAATTCGTTTTGCCTTGTGTGTGTGTGTGTGTGTGTGTGTGTGTGTGTGTGTGTGACATTTTTCAAATATCTGTTGAGATTTCTTATCTCCTTCTTCTTTTTTGAAAAACAAGTCAGTTTTTTCTGGCCATTTTAAAATATTTTACCAAATTAGAATGTTGTAAGTGGAATTATATTCTGAAAAACTTAAAATGGAATAATTTCATATAAAAAGCAGAACTATTATGGATTGTGTATATGTGTGTGTAGGCTTTGAAGCAAATTTAACAATTGAGGTTTAACCTAGCGCTCATTATAATATTTACCTTAAACTGTATCACCTTAATTTATAATATTCCTATAGTTAAAAATTAAGTAATTGAGACCATTAATGCTGATTTGCTCATTTATTAGAGGGACAGCTTTGTGTTAAGCTCTGTACTCTTTCACGTGTAATATAATGAGTTTATTCTGAATGCATGGGTATTCTTGGTGAAGGCCAGAGCAGGATTTGAAATAAAAGTCAAATTTTTACTAACACATCTTCCCCTCTCTGCCACCCCTTCCCCCACCACACACACACATAGCCATATGGGTAACGAAAGTTTAATAACAAAGGGGGAAAACCTTCAAGTTATTTCTCTCTAAATTGTTTCCATAGAACTATATAAAATGTGTGAATTTTTTTTTCTTTTTTAATGGCTATTACACAGGTCTTTCATAATCATGGAACTTGCATGAGGGAATCTGGCATAATAGTGATTGTCTAGATGTTTTCTCATCTGATCAATAAACTGAGTATCTTAAAATAAGTGGATGGATGGATGGCAGGAGGCAGATGGGCAGGCAAACAGAGAAACTGTTTTAATGATTAGAAAACAAACCTACATTTCCCTCTTTGTCCCCCCAGTCGGGCCTTACCCCAATCCATGTTGCTGCCTTCATGGGGCATGTAAATATCGTATCGCAGCTAATGCATCATGGAGCCTCACCCAACACCACCAACGTGGTAAGTATTCTTTTAACACAGAAGGTCGAATTGTGAGCATTTAAGAAACTGGCAAAGGTTTCTCTTATCTACATTTTTTTGTTATAAGTAAATTAATTACTATTTAATTTACTACTTAAAAGGACAGAATTTGAGAACACCTGTGGTTTCCTTTACTTTGAAGGTGAGATCCATTCAGTCACTAGGGGGTCACTAATTGTTAGGACTTATGAACTGTGTACATTACTGCTGGATATTATGCATCTAAAAATAAAGTTTTTATGGAGGGAGAGAAATTTTCTTTGCAATGAAAGCATTAAGAAGTGTTACGTGTTGAGAAGGTGATTTAAACACTATCATTACTGTGATTTCAAGTAACTTCAGAGTAATTTCTGTGGCCTGTGTTGACCACGTCTAGCAAACCCATGGAGCTCAGTTCATAGATTATCAAATGATGCTGTTTTCTCACACTAAGCATCACTCTGCAGGACCATGAGACTCACTTAAGGATAAATATAGGAGGAGTAGCTAATCATTCTAGATCTGCATGTGGCATTTGACATTGTTTTACAGGTTTTTAAATTTGACATCACATTAGTATTAGCACACCAGACCACAGAATAAGAACATTGGTTGGACTTATGAATACCAAAGAAGTAAAAATAAAACAAGCACCATTCTGGCCCAGAAAGAGCAAGCCATAAGTTCCCTGCACACAGACCCTGAGGGTATGCCACCAGTAGGGCTCTCTACCAGCCACTGGAATCAGCACATCCACAGACAGGAGTAGACCAGCCTCTCAGCTGCGATACAGTCCTTCCTGGTGCTAACCCCATGGACAGAGAAGGGTTTCCTTAATACCGAAGACACTGGGTAATATGGTCAGCTACACCCCCAAGGCCTTTCCAGCAAATACATGAGCAAGTTATGTGTGAAATGTGTCTTTGTTATATTTCACTTGTGTGACAATATATTTGATTTTCATGACTTTGTTTCTATATATCCATATTTTATACTGTTTTCATTGCATTTTTTATTGTTATATAAATAATCCGGATTAAAGTCTCCTAGGTGAAATGGAGGGGTAGGTGAGGGGGTTCAGTAACAAAGAAAATAACCCCTTGGGATAATGCCTGAAGACTAGACTGCTGCTCTGTTGAGATAAAGCAGAGAACACAGACCAACAGCCAGCAAGTCTGGCCCTCATGTGTGTCTGTTTGGCCCGTGCAGCATTTTGGTTTTGTTTTGTTTTCAGCCCTGACTCTGTGGTCTTTGTAAGCATGAAGGGTACACAAATACCGAGACTGCCACTCCCTTTGACTAGGAAGCTGTGCCATGATGCAGCTGGCACCCTGCCCAGCTCCACGGCAGCCTGCAGAGGTCAGGGAGTGGCTGCCTCCCGCGGGCGGGGCCAGGGCTCTCTCCTGAGCCCTCCACACCTGCCCTCGTCGCTCTTTTACCCTTCATCTTGGCCCCTGTGAGCATTCCCCTTTCAGCCCTCTGTGAGGACACACTGAAAATTACTGAACAACACTTCTGATACTGTTGATGACCAGGCTCCCTAGGGTTATACCAAAGCCCTTCCATCAGGGATCAGGTTCCTCTGAAATTCTTGTGTATTCCATTTCCTTTCTCTCCTTGTTTTCCATAAGGAAGTGTTTGGGACTTTTTTATTTAAAAAAAAATAAGCCTACGTCATAAGCTTCATGCAAATAAAACACACCACTCTTCTTCAGAGCTGCAGTTAACTTACTCTGACTCCTGTCCCCCAGAGAGGAGAGACAGCGCTGCACATGGCTGCGCGCTCGGGACAAGCTGAGGTCGTGCGGTACCTGGTGCAAGATGGAGCGCAGGTAGAAGCTAAAGCTAAGGTACGTGCAGTACATGAAAGCATTTGCTATTGAGGGGAAAACCCTTGATTTCAATAAAACCTTTAAACAAATGCATGCTGTCTTTCAAGAATATTTTTCTTAAGTAGTGAACAACCTCCACTGAGGAAAGTCTCTACTCAAGCAATGCTGTAAAAAACTCCTCATTTGTCCATTCAATTATTTAACAGAATTAAATAGAACAGGCACCTTGTGCCAGAAAGAACTTTGTGTCCTTGACACGTTGCTGGTTCTGAACAGATTAAGAAGTCAACCTAGACTTGGCCCATAGTTCTTCGCACCATATAGAGAGGGGCCTAGGCACAAAGCTTCTAGAACGAGCACCATTTGGAAGCATAATTGAGCTCTTTGGGTCAACATGCATGTCAGCTGTCACAGCCACAAAAAGAAAAAGGAAGTTTTTACTCTTTCATTACAAGTTGTGACACAGTAAACCCCAAGACTCATAGAACTTCAGGGTAAAATTAGAATGCTTCATTCTCTGCCGGGCCTTTAGCCGCCAGAAGGAACCAACTCATCTGTCACTGCTGGGGGTGTGTAGTTGTTCTGGTTTATCAAAATGGCAATTCAGGTCAGAGATTGTCAAACATGAAATGCCTTCATCATTTCATTTTAACCTACAGTGCATAAATGTATATTTATTTGCTATTACTTATTTACATGATCTGTAGGTTCTAGTTTTGGGTTGAGAAGAAACTGGGACATTTGTGAAGCAGTCAGAGTATTCAGCTGTCTGACCCATATCTAGTTAAATCATAATTGTTTTTACTCAATATCTGCCAAGGCTCCAACGCTTTCAACTCAGTATTCTTAGGAGAAAATAAAACCTTTCTTTTCACACTTGTGTCTTACCTGTTAACATATTTATTGTATAATTAAAGTAGTTAGTACAAATATAATAGAAATTAGTAAAGTAACTAGTGAACACATACTTCTGTGGGAATGAACACACCTAGACCTTTGTAAGCGTGAAATCTGCAGGTGGACACAAAGGTTGTGACATTCTACACAGCAGACCACAACCTTGAGTGTCCAGTGTTCTATGGCACCAGTTGGTGGATTTCATAGAGAATCTATATAGAAACAAAGGTCAGCAAACTTTTTCTGTAAAGGGCCTAATCGTAAATATTTTAGGCTTTGAGGGATTCAGCACTGCTTTCACAGCTGCTCAACCCTGCCACTGTAGAGCCAAAAGCACCCACAGACAATACGGAAACAAATGAGCTTGACTGGGTTCCAATAAAACTTTATTTACAAACACAGGTTGGATTTGGCCTCTAGATTGTATTGTAGTTTTCTGACCCTTCATCTAGAACAGCAGTTCTCAACCTGTGGGTTGCAACCCCTTTGGGGGTCGAACGACCCTTTCACAGGGGTCACCTAAGACCATCGGAAAACACATATATAATTACATATTGTTTTGTGATTAATCACTATGCTTTAATTATGTTCAGTTTGTAACAATGAAAATACATCCTGCATATCAGATATTTACATTACAATTCATAACATTAGCAAAATTACAGTTATGAAGTAGCAACGAAAATAATTTTATGCTTGGGAGTCACCACAACACAAGAAACTGTATTAAAGGGTCACAGCATTAGGAAGGTTGAGAACCACTGATCTAGAGAATATTGGTTAATCCACTTAATCAGTTAAGCAGAATAGTTAAGAGAGGCTGTACTCTACCATGGAATATAAGAAAACTCACACTTATTAGTGTTGTTATTACATATCAAGCATTGTGTGAAAGGAGTGGTTTTACCCGCAAACTGAAATTGAGGATGGGAATTATCATCATCAATTTGTTAAGTAGGGAGTATGTAGCATAGTTAAGAGCCAGACTGCCTGGGTTTGAATCTTGGGCCACTGTGTACTAGCTGTATGTAATGTTGGGCAGGTTAATTAACAATTCTATGCCACGTGTCCTGTTCTAGTTTCCTCATGGAGAAAAGGAGAGTGGTCATAGTTGCAATTCATAGGATTGTTGTGATGATTAATGACATAAGGTAGGTGGAGTACTTAAAAAAGAGCCTGGGACATGTAGGTACTCAGTACCTATTTAGTAGTGGCAGTTGTAGAGTTTTATGGAATTTTTCTTTGGCAACTATCCTTTTCTGTTTTCAGTATTCCTCTTCCTTGTGTACCTCCCTCACTCTTCTTGTGCTTCCTCTTAGCAATGTAGTAGAAAGTTTTGAACTTGCTTTGACCTTGTGTTTGACCCCGTGCTATCCTTGACTCTCATCCTCCTTACCTTTCTAAAGCAGTGTCCTGTGCTGTACCCTCTTGTCTCTACCTTCCCTGCGTAAAGTATTTACCTGAACTTTTTCATGTTCGAGGAGGGGATTTGTCTCCGGAGCACCACAAGGCATCTTTGGGCAAATGAGGAACAGGCCCCCCTCCCACTTGGGGATGAGGATGCAGGGCTTAGTGATACCTCATGCCTTTGGGGGAAGTGTATAAGGTACCCCTCCACTCAGGCAGATGCAGCCTAGGATGCACAGTGTGGCAAGCAGTGGGTAGGCTGGCGTTCAGCCCCCGTGGTCCTCTTGGCTGGGAGCCATTTCACTGGTGTACCTGTGCACCCCTATACTGCCCTGCTCTTCCACAGCTTTTGGCAATAGGAAGGCAGCACCACTAAAATAATTCACATGAGTGAATAATAACTGGTGGAAGTGTGATTTCTCTCCCAGGTATTTGAGGTTTACCAGGATACAGTTCCTTATGTCCCAAAAAAAGAGTCATTAGACATTAAAAACTGATAAAGTATATAAAGCAGGTGCTAATGGGAATAATTTCTAGATAGAATTGTCTCTCATACTTCCATATTAATAGTTTAGTAGAAGGGTGATTAAGGAGCTTAGATCTACCACCTCCACCTTTCTGAACCTTGAAGAAAAGGTAAATGAGATTCTTTTTAGTATTGAATGAAAGAGTTAACTTTAGCCTCTGATACCAAGCAGTTTGTTAAATGTTTCACGACAACACTATTCTTTTGTCAGTTAATTAACCTTGCATTTCTGCCTTGCCATTTAGGATGACCAAACCCCTCTGCACATTTCTGCCCGACTCGGGAAGGCAGATATCGTACAACAGCTGTTGCAGCAAGGAGCATCTCCAAATGCAGCCACGACTTCTGGCTACACTCCACTCCACCTGGCAGCCCGAGAAGGGCATGAGGACGTAGCTGCATTCCTTCTGGATCATGGCGCATCTTTATCTATAACAACAAAGGTATGAAAGCAAGTCCTGGAATCCTGCTCTGCCCCAGATACATCCTCCTTACAATTCCCAATGTGTTTTTATAATTCCTATTGTGTTCTCCAAATTCATCCTCCTTACTATCCCAGTAATTGGTACAAAGGCTGTACAACACCATTTATTCTTGGGATCCCAGGGTAGTCATAACATGGTCAGCAAAGCCCTGGTGTGGGGGAGGGTAGTTTAGGGTATGTGTAAGTTTGTGTTTGTCTGAGTGTCTGGCTTGTCTAGCTTAAGTTTCTCAATGCATTATCTTCTAATGAAAATGTATTGATATCTAGAGTCAGATATTTCTTGCATGTTATTTGATACATTTAAATGGTGGTTTAAAAACACAGCCAGAGATTTCTCTAGCAAAGGCCACGTATACAAACTTCATTATCAAAGCTCACTTGGTTGATACTTTACTAATACTTTCAAATCAGGAGAATTTTTCTTGAGTTATTTTTTGTTTGTTGTTGTTGTGTCTTTTGTTATTATTGCCCTGTCTGATTCATGGTTTGATTTGCTTTTTTAACCTCAACTCTGTTACCTTAGAGTGATAATAGTTCACACAATTGCTCTGCAGCTGCAGAATGCAAAATTTAGAGCTCAGTTTTTCTCATGATACTTTGTAAACCTTGTGAGCATGATAGTAAGATGAGTTGGCCTACAGCATATCTTAGCTAGAAATGGTGTTGCACTCTCTTAATTGGGTGCAGAGAAGAAGCATTAGAGAATGCACAAGATAATTACAGTAATTAAAAATACTTGACACACTATCTGAAAAAAAAAAAAATGATGACTACCTCAAACTTCATCCCCTATGATTCTTAAGGCTATTCAGTAGAGTTGAGCTGTAACTTCTTGGATCTCATTTAATGTGTGCAGCAGAGTAATGGTGATGGGTTTTTGAGTGCCCCAGCCCTCCCACCAAGCCAGCTGCCATTGGCTCTCGTTGGCTATAATCTCATGAGGTTGATGTTGATGACCCTGCAGTCCCTATCTCATGCTCAGGACCCTCCCTAACAGTACTTGCTGACTGACAGGTTGATTCCCAGATCCTTGTAGGAGTTGAGAGCAAGGGAGATTAGCTATTCAAACTCAGTGTTCAACTCTACATATTTATTGCACTAGAACCATGTGGTGTTTATTCATTGCCCCTGTGATGGCTAAGGTGTGAAAGTCTCTGGCTTCCGCTCTTGAAGACTGGAACAAACACAAAGATATATGTATACATGTGGGAGCCAAAGGGGAAGAAAAAGGCTCCACTCTAAGATTAAAGGATGTACTTGAGCCCACCAAATCCAAGTTGCACCTGGGACTCTGAAACCTATTCTTGCTAGAATGTGAAATCCCAAAATGGCCCTAGAATAAGCCCCAGATCCAACTTCGTCTTGATCAGATGACTGATTAGTCCCAGCATCAGTGGCCTGTTGTTCAATCAGCAGACAGAAAAAAAAAAAAAAAAAAGAAATATCCTGTTCTTCCTTGTTGGTAAGGAGACTCTTTAACTGTTATCTACCAGTTATGGTTCTTAAATGCAGGCTTAACTGATCATCATTAGAATAATTCGTTGGTTTCATAAAAGCGATGTCTCTGTGTCAGTTCTATCATTCATTATTTTTATGTTTCTTTTTTCAGAAAGGATTTACACCCCTCCATGTGGCAGCAAAGTATGGAAAGCTTGAAGTAGCCAATCTCCTACTGCAGAAGAGTGCATCTCCAGATGCTGCTGGGAAGGTATGAGGTCATCAGCCACCTGTGTTACAGGCCAATTCCATGATAACAAAGCAAGCACTTGCTAATATTCACCAACAGCCACCTAAATTATAAGTGAACCATATTTAAGTCTCATAGGACGAAGAATGCTTCAGAAATAGGAGGTGAATGCTGAGGTCCAAGTGTTGTGGAAACTGGAATGTAAATTACACGCTGTGTTGTATCCAATCTAACCCCATCTCCTAAATCTAGGCCTCTAATGTTAAGACACTGTTGACACTGGTTGTTGTTTTTGCACGTGTTTTCAGAGCGGGCTAACTCCACTGCATGTAGCTGCACATTATGATAATCAGAAAGTGGCCCTTCTGCTTTTGGACCAAGGAGCCTCACCTCATGCGGCTGCAAAGGTACCTGTTATTCAACGGCATGAGGACACTGATGGGCAGTGTCCATCCATCTCTATATTCACTTCCACTTTGGGATTGTCTGTAGCACCCTCCCATTTTATATACCACCTAAAAATCACAGAAATATAAGTCCCTAGGAAATCTGTGCCTTCAGCTATTAACCCAACTCATGTGGTAGATGCTCAATAAATATTTACTTGTCAATCAATTTACCTTGAAAACACAGGACATCTAGAGACTGGGAGAAGACAAAATACTGTTTAGCAAGTTTATAAGGTTATGTTTATGTGTTTTTAATATTGCTAAAAAGAATCATTATTCTTATTGTTAAGGTATTTTTGAGCAGTAGACAACCTAGATTTGCCAGAAAAGAGATGCATAGAGTATATGGCTTTCTTATCACTCTGACATTTGGCTTTGAGAGGCAGGTCATAAAGAAAAGTTTATTGAAAGAGAGGTAAATAGAGTTCTATTGCTTTAGTGAGTTTTCTATTGTTGAGCAAGTGGCTGTGATCAAGAACATTGAAATAATACAAGCCACAATCTAAATGCTGTTCAATTCTTTCACTAAACATTATTGGTTGAAGGAACTTCAATAGCATTATTTTAAAATCTGTTTTTTATATCTTTGCTTTACTCTTCCACTTTGGGGAAGCTACAATGATCTTCTTTAGACTTTGGTGTTTAGATCAAATCTCTTGTACACACAGATCAATGAACTTGGGCTGTTTTAGATTACTTTGGATACTTCAAGAGAACAAGTTTTAGGTGCCTTCTCCATCAAGAGAATATGTTATTTGTGACAGGAATTTCTCCTCAGAACCACTTTTTATGTCTTTCTCAAACATTTCCTGCTCCATCCTATCCAGAATTATACCCTATAAAATCTATAATTCAAAATCAAGCCCCCAACTTTGCTTTGCCTCTAAATGCAGCTTTTCAAATCCCATAATTTCAGACTCTGACATTGTTTCTAATAAAAAAGCCACACCTTGAATTTTTAGAAAACTATGTCTTTAAAAATAAAGAAAAAAAATAGCATTATTCACAATAGTCAAGAGGTGGGAGCAGCCCAAGTGTCCCATGAAGGGTGAATAGATAAACAAAGTGTAGACGATTCATACAAAGGGGTGTTATTCAGCCCTAAGAAGGAAGCTCTGACACTTGATACAATATGGATGAACCTCAAAGACATTAGGCTAAGAAAAATATGCCCATCGCACAAAAGGACAAATATTATGTGATGTCTCTTATAGAGAAACAGAAGGTAGAATGTAGGTTGCCAGGGCCTGAGGGGAGGAGAAAACAGGGAGTTCGTGTTTAGTGGGTAGAGTTTCATATGGGAGCTGGATGGTGCTAATTGTTGCAGAACAATGTCAATGTACTTAATATATTTTAAAATAATTAAAATGGTGACTTTTATGTATATTTTAGCACAGTGTTTTAAATGATAAAAATTTATAAATTTAATACCTGTCCATTTCATTTCAATTCATTTTAATATCCCTTTGAACCAGGGCCACTTTTTAAAATACATTATAAATAGCCACAAGTTCTGGATAGACAATCAGTAAATAATTAATAAGTGAACTATTTATTTCTCACATGAGAATAACTTTGACACACTAGTGCCAAGCACTTTAGAACTGACAAGCATTATAAAATAACAAGTGCAACACAATAAATCCAATCCCCCTTTCCAACCTCAAATAACTCTTAAGTCAATAAGTTGATATATTTGTAGTTGATTTTTTAGCTTTAAATTTGTCAACAAGGCTTTGTATTCATGGTTTTGTATCTGCAAAACATTTATGACAAAGAGCTAAAAAAGCAGTCACTGAACAAATTCCTTACAACAGCCCCCTAGCCTTAGGCACATTTTTGACAATCATTTGAGCACCGGCATGTCTAAGGGCCTGTTCCTTCTCATTCCAGCAGCACAGCTGCCTCCAGAGGAGCCTCTCTGATGCCATCTCGGCTGCATTTCCAGCTCCCCCCACTTCCAGGGGCTGGGATCCTGGTCAGGAGCTTTCTTTACACTTGGATGAAACTGCCTGAGCAAAGGTGGCTTCATCCGTTAGCACCAGCTTCATTTCCTAGCACAGTGTTTTAAACTGTTGAGAGTGAATTTTGCTCATGTCATAAACAGTCAAGAGATAGGCAGTCTTTTGGTTTTTCCCTCCAGGGGTTTTTGTTGCTCTGTCTGCTGGTCCCTTTTGAAGCAACAGGCTGGAAAGACAAACAATAGGGTATTCCTGGAAGCTACACCCAGCCATTTCTCTTTACATCTCATTGGCCACTTCTTTCTGCAAGGGACGCTGGGAAATGTAGTTTTCATCTGGACATGACACAATAGTTTAATTAAGGAAGGAGGGAGAACAGATACAGGGTAGGCAAATAACCTCCTTTACTCCAGGGAGCTCAGGAATATCTGAATTCTGGCAATGGTGAGAAATGAGGGACAAGGGCATGATTAGCATACGGATATGACAGCAGTGACAATGTTAACTCTTCCTTAATTCACATTCTTGGTTCTTAGAGTATGTGACACTTTCTTTTCTCCCTTTCTTCTCTTTTGTAATATTAACTGGGTATTTTCTTAGCTATACTTGTCCTAGAAACATGATGGGGTTTTAGGCAATGAGTGATGGTGGTTTCCTAAAAAGTAGATGGGCCTCTATAATCCATTTTAGCCTGATCTATTTCCTGAGGAAGATACTGTCCAAAAGGACTGACCTCAGTTTAGGCATCACCTGGGCACTAATTGTGGAAGGGATACTGAGCCTGAACATATTCTTTGTCAGATTTCTTTTCCATAAAATATATATATATATATATATATATATATATATATATATCTGAATATATATATATCTGATAATATGGATCAGCCAGAGACTGTGAAATTCTTGGAAAAAAAATATTAAGTGTGGTATAAGTATATTTATTACTTTTGGTCATTCAAAATTACATTTCCTTTTGTTTTCATCTTGAAAAGCAAAAGCACACAAGTACTTTGTCATCTACATCAAGAGGAAAAAATGTTGATTAATTTTTTTTACTGTTGAATCTCTCATTATTTTATTTCTCTTCTGATAAATGCATCTGATTCCTTTAGTGTGGCAAGTAAGAATCATTTTACTTTTTAGAAACTAGAAAGAACTAAGGAAATTTAGAAAATCCCATTATAGATCTCAAGATGAACTATATATTATTTGAAGTCTTTCAAAATTAACTTTCCTTTCTAAAATAATACCATGATTTTTTTTCCCCCTTGCTTTATACTTTCCTTTGTATCTCAGGTAAGGAGCTCAAGTAAGCCCCTGAGTGATAATGAGTAACACATCTGGAATTGACAAGCATCACAGAGATGCCAGAGCTTTGCTAAATAAGTGCTTTTAGAATGCAGGATTTTTTCATGAAATTAGAAGTAATGAAGAGGATTGTCACATATCAGAGGCTAACGATCTGCCTTTGGGTTTGAGAAGTGACCAACTTGAAGATTATATCAGTAGCAAAAGCAATTTAAAAAATGACAAGATGCATATTAAGAAGCTAAACTCTGTCTTTCCTTTACCACTCTGATTAGCTTGTGTTAGACTTGTGGACCAATCAGATTTTGCATTTTAGCACTGCTTTGTGAATTTCCCTTTTAATGCAGGGGTGGGGATGGTAACAGCTCACCCCCTCCTGTCACTCACTGTAGAGTTGGACCCAGTCCGAAGAAGCTCTTGTTTCTGAAGGTGATTGCTGAAGGGTGTGTCTAGCAGTGGGCCAAATGCTTCCCAGGTCAGCTAACATTTCCAGATGGCAATAGGTCAAAACTAAAAATAGGGATATAAACGCTTCTTCTACCCTGGCTCATCACATTTGGCAGAGGCTGGTTTCAGAAGTCTGGAAGTGGCATTTCCACGTTCATGGGTTAATAGCCAACATCTTAAATTGTCCCTCTACAATTGATTACAGAAAGCATATTAGTCAAGTGAAAAATGTTCTCATACTAGGACGTGCCAGTGAGTTTAACTTGTGAGTAATTGCCTCAGACTGGCCCATCAAGGGGCAGCAGCTCCCACTGCCTCCCATGTTGTTTCTGATGCACCCATGTGTCTTGGAAAGATTGTGAATGATCCATTGTCTGGATTTGGATCATATTCCCAAATATAAATCCTTAGATTCTATTTTTTTCTCTAAATCCCCTTGTCTATAAAAATTAGTCTAATTTTATGGCATGTTTTATGTAGTCAGATTCATGTTGATATCAAAATGTAATTGTGCCTTTCTGTTATATGACTGTGAGCCAGGACAAGGTCCCCTAAGGTTAGGGATCTTTCTTTCTCAGGACAGAGGACTCTGAAGGCTCCCGAGGCACAGCTAATTAATAATTTGTCAAAGGACTTTGGCTGCCTATACCTCTGAGCGTTAAGAGTCAGCCAAGAGAAGGATCAGAGAGTGTTCTGGAAGCTCTACTAAGCTTGACTGAAATTCTGAGGAATTCTCCAGTCACTGTGAGATACTAGAGCTACAACACAATACATGCCTGCAATAAATTTATATTTTAGTAGGAGGAGACACATATGTAAATAATAGTAAATATTACTAAATATCTAAGATAGCTACTAAATATCTCCAGGACTTTAATTGGAGTCAGTCAAGTAGGGAACAGGTGTAGGAGGGGAGGGGGAAGTAAAAGACTTCATGAGGGTATGACCCTTGAGCTAAATCTTCAATTGATAGATGCTAGCCCCGAGGGCATGTTGGGGAAAAGTATTTTTGGTCGAGTAGGCAAGAGAGAAACATGAGCTGTATGTTGTTCTGGGGACTGGTACAGCTGAAGCATGGCATAGAAACTGGAGTTTAGTGAAAGAGGCAAATAAGAGGATCAAATAGGAGTAGATTATAGCATCTTCACTACCATAAAAATTAAACATTTCAACTGGTAAGCAATAAAGGGCCAGCAAAGGGATTTTCAAGGTGGATAATGGATCTGAACATGCCCCATATGTTTGCTGTTTCCTAGTAGGTTTTCCTCTCACCCTCAATTTAAATAAAGCAAGTAATTATTGAGCACCTACTAACATAACTAGCCGGAAGAGGGAACCCCTTATTTCTTTTGTAAAACCAGTGGTACTCTGACTCTTACATTAAACTGTTTATAAGTATATTTTCCCTGGTCAGATGTGGGAGACATGAGGGCACTAAATTAATGACACTGCTTAATTTACTGGTATTTGTTTATTTAATCATAATTTTTTTAAACCATCCGAAAAAAATCACTAGAAAGAGAGGCAGACTATTTGAAGATGTACTGCGCACGTTTTAATCTCATTACTGGGCACGTGACTAAGTGATTCGTGTTGACAGAATGGTTATACGCCACTGCACATCGCTGCCAAAAAGAACCAGATGGACATAGCGACAACTCTGCTGGAATATGGTGCTGATGCAAATGCAGTTACCCGGCAAGGAATTGCTTCTGTCCATCTTGCAGCCCAGGAAGGACATGTGGACATGGTGTCACTGCTCCTCAGCAGAAATGCCAACGTCAATCTGAGCAATAAGGTAATCTTCTTTCTCTATAAAACACACAACACAACAAAACCTCAGCTCCCAGAAAAGTCATTAAGAAGTAACAAAAAATCTGGGTCAGAAGGGTGTGTAAAGTGTGATATTGCAAGATGTTTACCAAAGTGTTATTTAATATAGTAAAAAATTGGAAGCAATCTGTTTAAACATAAGAGAAAGGTAAGTCAGTAATTGCAACATCGTACAGTTAAGTAGCATACAGCCATGTAAATGAAGTCCACAAAGTTTATCTATGAACTTGAAGTTTTGTTATAATGTTAATTCAAACAGCAGCATTGTTACCTCACCAGAATGTAGCAAGTAAAGAGTTGCAAATGGTAGCATTCTGTAGATATGTCTTGGGCACCTACTCCTTGCCTGCCCCAGTTTAAGTCCTAGATTACAGAAAGAAATTGGAAACAGTGCTGCCTTCAGAGAGTTCATTTCAATAACAGAAATTTAGGGTAGCTATCTTATTCAATAGATTGGAAAGGTTGTTAGCTTACACGTTCAGTCTTTGTATGTTAGTTGGCAGTTCTGAGAAACTTGTAGAGACTATTCCCAAAATTCTTCAAACTTCTGTCCTCATATTTGACATTCTTATTATTAGTGAAGAAAGTATCAGGGTTTTGTGAAGCACAGTGAAAGTTGAGCCCACATTGTACATGTGAGAGAATTTGGGTTTGCTAACTACTTCTAAATACGAGGCTGAGATCTGCCCATACACAGGACAGATGTTTCTAAGTCTCCAAACAACACAGACCCCTACAAGAATGCCTCCAAATTCTCCATAATCCAAACTCCCCAGCATTTAGCTTTTCCTCTGCCAGTTAGTGGTGGCACAGCTGTGGCATTTCTCGGCTCCAGCTCAGATACTGAGGTAGAGTTTCAACATAGGAATAGTTTTATGGTGACAAATAACAAGTAATTTCATTATTTTTAACATATGTGGACTGTGTTTTAGAATCAAAGAGGGTTTCAATCTTAAATCCAACTCCTACTAGATATGTGTCATCTGGGTGAGTTATGTGAGCTCTCGGAGCGTCATTTCATCCTCTAGGAAATAAAGACAGTATTTACCTCACAGAAACATCGTGAGGAAGAACTAGATAACATACAGCACATTCTAAGGAGAAAGGAGTAATCATATTCATTTTGAGCTTTGCACATTTTTGGAAAAGAGTTTACTCTGCACTAATCTGAATCCCCAAGGTTGTAATTTAACAAATTCTGTAAGACAAAGGACTTACATAAGAGACTAGGGAAACATTTCTTGTAGTTTTAGTATCTTCAAAATCCTTTTTGACCATTATAGAGCAAATACCTTTTTCATTTCTTTTTTTTTTTTTCTGGTGTATCCATTTGATTTTCCTCATATCTTTTTAAACACCCCTTTAGGAATTCATGTCTCAGCATTAATGGGAATCACAAAGTAATGTCAAATAGTCATAATAATCAGGATTTGTTTGAGCTTTTGAATTTTATAAGGTTCAGTACCAATGTATGAACCAGCATTATAGTTAGCTGAAAAATTCAACTTATGTAAATAAGGTAGAGAACCTGACCTTCTCAAAGGGGAAGACCATTCAGGCATCCACTAGAGTAGATTTTTTATTTTCTTTTGTGAGCCCAGAGCAATATATCTCATTAATCCTCCTACAGTGTAGACTAACAATCGGTTAACAGGTTAACGTTTTCAGGAGGGTTGATACCAAAATATAGTGTGATTGACATTTTTTTTCTTTAAAATACTCCAGTCACATGGTTATCTCCAGTCTTGAATATATATAGCCAGTCTTGAATTCACCTTGGAATCATAGAATATTTTTAGACTAAAAAATGTTAGAAAGATTTTTGTCAGTGTTTGCTTTGGTAGACTGGACATCAATAAGGCAATTCTGAAGAACAAAGACATGCATAATAAACCACCAGCCACCTTCGTGTGTGTGTGTGTGTGTGTGTGTGTGTGTGTGTGAGAGAGAGAGAGAGAGAGAGAGAGAGAGAGAGAGAGAGAGAGAGAGAGAGAGAGAGAAAGAAATTTTAAAGAGCAGATCAACTGGCTTCCCATTAGCACTTAAAGTACTTTAGGGACTTTCAAGAACTTAAGAACTTCACAGAACCAAGAAACTATCTAGTACAACGGCATTAGTAAGTCTTTGCTTCCCCTTCTCACTTGTCATTTTCTGTATAAAATATTTCAGAAGCCCCGATGTGCAAGCAGATGATCCAATAGAGAACTCTGACAGTTTTTCTCTCAGTTTTTCCCAAACTACCAGTTTTAAATTTTAATTACTATCCCTCCACTCCTCCCACCTACCCATCCCACCTTCCCTTTTAATGCTAGACTCTATTTCCTTGCTGAAAAGTAAATATCAACAAAAATTAGCTTTCATGAAAATTTATGATGAACTAAACACTTTATTGTTTTACTTACTTCTTTCTTTACTAGTAACCTGCAGTTCCCTGCCATTTTAAGGAAAGGAGACCATGGACTTCACTTACTGCTAAAGTGCTAGTGTCTGATTTGCTTTGTTTTTGCTTTTGATGTTGCTATATTCCCACATGGATTTTGCAGACCACAAGTGGCTGTATTTTATAAAGCAAATAGAATATTCAACAGAGTTGTTATTCTGACTTGGCACTGTTCTCTTTTCCCACTAAACGCCATGTTTTAAATGAACTATGGTTAATACCCCCATAAAAGATTAACAGATAATTTCTGAACTCAAACAGGGCTGTTTCAACCATCACATTATTTTTTTTTAAATCTTTTTAACCAAAGTCATGAATATAAAAATAAAATTTTCTTTGTTGAATTTATTCTGTTTTAACTAAAAGATGTTTGCTTTCATCCTATGATTTCATCAATTAGTAGATGGATTAAAAGTTAAATACTTGACAGTGGTTACATAGAGATTAAACATACGATATTTGCCTCAACAAGTTCACAGTGGTTTGAGGAAGACAGGCAAGAAAACAGAGTTTAAATACAGGATTATGATGATCTTTATAGAGCAGGTGTGCACATAAATGTAACAATGAGGCCCTTTGTGAGACGGGGGAGAAGGAAGCCTGAGAAAGTTGGAAATGACTCTGTGTCACAGGTAGGTGGGACACCCAAAGCACGCATGAATGTAGGCAGGGGAACACAGAGAGTAAGACATGTCCCCAAGTATGCTGATAACCCTCAGTAAAGTATCTTCAGAGTTTTGAAAAGTCTCAAAACTTAGAATAGGTGACTGTGACACTTTCACAAAATGTTACAGCTGAAAATATTTGTTTCCTCTAAAGAACATGGATCATTGTTCTGTGATGATGTCAGTGCTTGGGTGGTGCACTGGGGCCCTGGCATACTTTTCATGGAGTGCAAGTGGGTCCTCCTTTCCATGTTTCCCCTCTGTTCAGTTTGCATGAATTTCCTCCAAAATTCTATAGACATTATTTAAAAAGTCAAGTGTGGATTACCCTTCCTGAGTCCGTAATTTGCTTGACAAAATAGCGACCCCTAAATAAATAATGTGCAGCATCTAGAGAGTTCTGAATCCTCTCTGATGCTGCTCTTGGTTCAGTACTTTCTTCTGAAAATAAGATGTTCTCACTGCACTGACAGTGAAGCAGAAGAAGGAAGGCCTCCAGATACTAACTTCTGTGTTCGTAATGGATGAAAGGAAATAATCTAGAAGCACTTACACCAAGTCACTCTCTCTTAATTATTATTTACCAAAAAAATATACTTCACAACACCACAGATAGTCTTAGTGATTTTTTTTTTTTTTTTTTTTTTTTACCATTAGAACAGTCGCGTAGCCTGCATCTTCTTTGGTACAGTCAGTTCCAAATATCTAGTCTCCTTAAACCCATACATCATCTAAATGACCTGGAAATTCTCATGATGTAGCATTTATATTACATTTCACAGGCCATTATTCTTACCTAGAAACAACATATAGAAAATGTCGGTTTTGAGTATTAATATTTAATGGAGAAAATATTATCATATATCAAAATTCAATTTGTAAGCAATCTTTATTTTAATACTTTTTGCTGAAGCTAGTACCACTGGTAATGTATTAAAATTGCATATTTTTGGAAAAAATCTATTTTTTAAAATGAACACCGAAGTATGTAGGAGAAATGGTATAATATCTGTGATTTACTTTAAAATACTATGCAAAGGAAAAAAAGGAAATGGGGCTGAATGAAACAAGTGTAGGAAAACCTTGCTAATTGCTGAGTCTGTGATGAGTACAAAGTTCCGTCCATTCCCTCTACTTCTGAGTGTTTGAGATTTTTCATTAAGCTTTCAGATAATGTTGCCACAATGCTAGTATATAAACTTATTCTCTAGAATTTTTACAATATAGAAATTCTAGTTTACTCTCCTAGAATTTATGAAAATGGTTTCCCACACAGGCGTGTGTGTCCTGCATCCCCTCCTGTAAAGTGACTGTACTTTGACTCTTTTGCAGAGTGGCCTCACCCCTCTCCATCTGGCTGCTCAAGAAGACAGAGTGAATGTGGCGGAAGTCCTCGTAAACCAGGGGGCACATGTGGACGCCCAGACAAAGGTATACAGAAAGAGTGTGCCCACACCAAGTGTCATTTAGTGATCCCTATATGGATGCAAGTACAATGTTACGCAGAAAAGAACAAATCCACCTTCATATCTTTTACGCATAGTATGTCAAATGTATATCTGTGCAAGGGACATTAAATTCTCTGCTTATAGTGTCCCAGCTACTTTTATCGTCAATGGCCTGGGTATTTTATCCTAGCTGCATATCAATATCTTTCTGTGTTAATACTATTTTTGTGTGTGTGTGTGTGTGTGTGTGTGTGTGTGTGTTAATACTATTGATCCTTGCTGCAGCAGATCCACCCTTTAAGAGCAGAGTGTGAAAGCTTGTACCTTTCTTAGTTTCTGTGACTGATGTAAAAAATGCACATAGAAAATTTTTCAGTACTTTGTGACCTCTAACTTTGTGCAGGCATACTCTATTAAAAAGGATAAATATTATTCAATTATTACTACTTGCTAAATTCATTATGGTGTATGTGGTTGCTGGTCTCTCTCTTTCTCTTTCTCTCTCTCTCTCTCTCTGCCAAAGTAGTTACTTGTAAAAATAAAAATAATTATTCTACCATCTAACATAATGCCACAATTTCAAGCTCAGGTAAGAAAAAATGGATGTTTTGTATCATCATCCAAGATATGACTTTATATTAATCTCATTTCCCTGAACATTTTCTTTCGGTGCTTAATTTTGTTACCTCTTTATATCAAACTTGTTTTATCTACCCTAAAATATATCTCTTCTTTTTTTCTATGTGGCACATTTTTGACATGAAAATGAACACGTATTAAATGTTATGTGTGAATACAAAGCTTTTTGTGTGTGACATAGGTAGATTCTGAGGTCTATGGACAGGTAGTGAAGACACTGATAATGTAGAAGTATCACCGGGAGTTGGCAGTTAAAAAAGGTGTGCAGCGTGAAATCCGGGCTGGCCTACGGGACTGGCCCAGAGGGAGCAGACCCACGCAGATGGCTCTTGGACATTGCTCTGGCTCTATGGCTGTGGATACTCCACACATACTGTGTTCTATTAGACAGAAGCTGCCTGAGAGGGACCGGACCAGGCAAGATCCTTTAAGCTTTTAAAACTCTGTGTTAAAATAGTAAAGCAGATATAATGGTCCCTGGCCAGGATAGCCCTAGGCAGCATTTTGAAGTAGCAAGCTCCTCCCCTCTTCCCTTTCTGAAAACACCTGGGGTTCCTCGAGACTCCCACAGCCATTTGCTCAACTCTCCCTCCACTGTTATTTCTCACCCAAACTTTTCTTTCCAAAAAATCTTCTTGTCCTTAGCCCCAAATGCCTTCTTAGGTAGCTAAGCACTTTACAGAGAAACCAATAAAGGCAGTGGTAGAGGTTGAACAGTTTCTTGTTACTTTACATTTTTTAAATGAAAATATTTTTAATTCAGAAAAATAAAAAAACCAGATTTAGCTTATATTCATTATTTTTGCTTTATTCATTTCATTAAAAAGAAATCTCTAGGAATTTGCAATTTCATGGTAAATGTGTTACAGAACCCCTGGGCTGCTCCAGTTGAAAACAAACCCACGGGCTCTTTAGTTAGGGGCCCGATTGCCCGCCGCCAAAATTATAACTCTCAATACCAGAGTTTGGTGAAAAGAAAAAAGAATTGTTTATTTAACAGTTATATAGATTTAGTTATTTGCGGATTTCTGTTATTAAGTCTTATGCTCTTTAAAACACGCACAAACACATATCCTTGCCTCCCCCCTTCCAAACCAGGCTAGTTTTAGGAAAGTCAGAGAAACCGTTTCCCTACTTTCCAAACACAGTTCAGCTTTACCAGCAGCTGCCAATCATTCAATCTGATTGGGGAGGTCCTTTCTGTGCTGTGGTGCCCTCCAGCTCTCAATGCAGAACCACCTGGATTCTCAGCCTCCTTGCAAACTGCCTTCTTCCTGCAAACCGTGTGGATCTTCTCTCCTTCTCAAAACTGCATGGCAAGAGCCTCTTAAAGCAGCCTGGAGACCCCTTCTCCAAGCCACATGGAGAAGGCCCCTTCACCAAGCCACGTGGAGGGAGCACACGAGAGAGCGAGAGCGAGAGAGCCCGAGAGCTAGAGTGAGAGCCCGAGTCAGAGCGCGAGAGTCTCAGAGTGAGAGCACGAGCGAGAGCCAGAGAGAGTCTGAGTCAGAGCGCCAGAGCGAGACCCAGAGCCCGAACGAGAGCTTGAGAGACCCTCAGAGTGCCAGAGCGAGAGCCAGAGCCCAAACGAGAGCTTGAAAGAGTCTGAGCGAGAGTCTGAAAGAGTCTGAGCTAAAATGTCTGCAGCTGCTTATATATCCCTGACTGCGTCATCCGACGCAGTGGGCGCTGCAAAACAGTTCTGACCATTCACAGAACCTTACGCAGGCTCTGTGTGCTTTCCATACCATCCCCTGGTTCAAGACTCCTCCCATCTGCCTGAGGCTTTGGATGCATTAAAGCCATTTGCATAAGAAAGACACTAGCCACCAGCCTCAGGCATGTGGAAGCATTTGAAAAGCTGCTTACTTCTCCCCATCCCCCAGCAGCAAACTCTGGGGATTTTTGGACTCCCCTGTTTCTGTAACAAATGTATTCCCCCTGTGTTGTTCCATATACATACACATGAGCACACACGACTTAAACACTTTTTTGGTAACCTCTCTCTTTTTAGATTAAAACTTCTAGAAGGCATGGACAGGGTTGAGGTTCTCAATGTTTATTTGCCTCAACACAACCAAAGCATACATCAGGATTCAGTCAGGAGGTGTGGCGATGGCGGGGCGGGTTGCGAGGAGAGCAGAGGGTGCTGTGCACCTTCTGCTCCCAGTTTGCACATGTGACCCCTCAAGTTCAGAGTCTCAGGCCTCTCCCAGGCTTTCCCCCTAACCCAGCCCAACTCAAGTCGCAGTCAGTAACATTTTGGCTCTTATTATAATACTTTTGAAGTAGGTATCTTTCCTGCCTTTCACAAGGGACACCCTTCAGAAAGTATCTCTTTGTTTCTTAAAAATTTTTTTTCCTTATTTCTCTTGTCAGCAAAGATCACAACACCAAAAGAAGTGAGGCTACAGTTGTCACATAGTTGAGTAAAACAGTAGTGCAAAAAATGGGGGGTGCTTGAACTGGCTTCCTAACTTTGGGAATAAGGAGTTTTATAACCCATGAACTTTCAAATTCTTAGTGGTAAAAAAAGAGAGAGAGAAAAAGAAAAGAAAAAATGAAGAAAACCTCACAGGTTTGGTATGGTGATTACCAGAGGGAAAGGGGATGGGGAGTTAGAAGAGGGTGAAGGGGGATAAATGGTGATGAAAGATTTGAGCTGGGGTGGTGAACCCACAATACGGTATACAGATGATGTATTATAGATTTGTATGCCTGAAACATACATAATTTTGTTAAATAATTCACCACACTAATTTAAGAAATAACTTTAAAAGAAAAAATCTTACTGGCAAAGAAGACAGCTTCGTGCAGCCTACAGGTGCAGTGTATAGTACCATTTGACTGATTGGCTTAAATATAAAAAAAAAAAAAAGATGAGAAGCTCTTAAGTACCAGTACTTTAAAATATTTAAAATGATCTAATAAATTTGTAAAAAAAAAAAAAAAAATCCAATCTATTTAGCACAAGAGCCATTAGGAAGTAATGTATCATTGCTTTACCAACTTGACTAAAAACTTGAAGAGCTTCTTAAAATTTAGATTTTACAAAATATTTTCTGTATTTTGTTGGCTTGAGATTAAATTCTGTATTGCTAAACTTGGGAATGATGTTACTTTAATTATTTAAGCTCATTGTGCTGAGAACTGATCGAAGAAAACTTTTCATGCCTCCCCCACTAAGAAGCATACTGATTCCTAATGCAATATCTTTGCAGGAAAGCGCCCTGCAAAGCAGGCAAGTGGGTTCTGGTCAGTGTCACGGGGCATGAAGCAGCTTCAGGGGTTTTAAATCAGTTGCATATATATGCAATTATGGTGAGCATATCAGTGGGAGTCTGGTCAGTGTCGGTGCACTGACAGTTCAGTCCATGGACCAAAATGTGATCAGAGTCAGCTCTTGAGAGCAGCACATCCTGGTGAGGTGTCTTCACTTTCCGCAACTGGCTATCGCCTGGGCATCCCCTTCTCAAATTCAAATACATCCATTTGCCCATGTGTCGTAGTCAATCTGGGCTGTTATGTCAGGAGTGCCATAGCCCAGATGAGCCTTTATTGCTCACAGTTCTGGAGGCTGGGAAATCCAAGTTTGAGGTGTCAGCAAATTCGGTGTCTGATAAGGGACGTCTTCTGATTTGCAGGTGGCCATCTCCTCATTGTATCCTCAGATGGTAGAGAGCAGAGAGGAGATGAGCTCTTCTGTCTCTTCTCCTGAGGTGCCACCCTCGTGAGCTAGTTACTTCCCAAAGATCCCCATCAGCATACTAATTTTGAGGACACATTCCATCTACTGTACAAAGTCACCACAAAGACATGTTAGTGCCATTGCATATAAGATACAAATTCTTGAAAACATGGACTCCTCACCCCTACACTCAGAACTGTTGTAAGAGGTCCAGGCACCCCTTCAGCCCCCTGTACTGCCAGCGTCCTCATAAAGAGATTGACCGTGGTGCCAAAATTGTGTGGTGGTGTCTGTTACAATGTGTCCATCTAGAAAAGTATCTGGAATACCCTTATTCTCAAACACACACACGTTATATATTTTTAAATAGAATGTATAAGCCCTCAGGCATCCATAGATATTCATTTGAGAAACAATCCATTGCTTTGTCTAAGTGCGTGGTTTTCAAACCGTGGTTCTGTAGTTAGCTAGGCAGGACACTTGAACTAGAGCATGCGTACCAAGGTCAGGTTCAGACTTCTCAGACCTCCTGAACCCACCAGAGCCTCTTCGGCTTTAGTATTTCTTAATTTCCTTCTATTGCTGTCATGCATTCAGCTAATCATCTACGCGTTGTATTATCCTTGAGCCACTTCATTTTTTAACTTTGATTTTCCACTTTTAGACAATAGAGTTTTCAATAACTTCTAGTCCAAGTCTTTCCATAGAACACTCTTCTGACCCCTCAGCAAGAAGCCACTGAGCAGTCTCTCCAGGCTGTCAGTCACTTCATCGTTCCTTCCAGTCTTGAAAAGGTGTTAGGATAATTAAATTAGCTAATGCAGGAGAGAGCACTTGGAAAATGATATGGTAACTATTTACATGAGAGATGGCATTATTTTTATATGTAAGACTAACTCAGAATTATCAAGAGTGTTTTTTGTTTGTTTTAATAGGAAAAAAAATATTTTTGTCAGCTCAAAAGGAAAGGTTAAATAACAATTTTGCTTCTAGTTAAGATAACTGCTACTAAAAGTGTACTTACGATGTCTCTTTTTAAAATATGTAATTACAGATGGGATACACACCCCTACATGTGGGCTGCCACTATGGAAATATCAAGATTGTTAATTTCCTGCTCCAGCATTCTGCAAAAGTTAATGCCAAAACAAAGGTAAACTCCTTTCTCTTTTGTACCCACCAAAATCATTGACTGCGTGTCCAAGGAAATGTGAGTCATTTCTTCCATATTCCTTCTGCAGAATGGGTATACGCCATTACATCAAGCAGCTCAACAAGGACACACACATATAATCAACGTCTTACTTCAGAACAATGCCTCCCCCAATGAAGTCACTGTGGTAAGAGCCAGGGCCCAGCTCAGAAAGGAGGAGGAGATGGGCCTGGGCACTAGTAGCTTCTTACATTTCCCATAAGTGCACCAATGTTGTTCTTTTACTTTCATTAATAGGCATGACCAAACATTCAGCAGAGTGAAAAGAAAAGGGCAATAATTATATTGTGAGCTCTACAGAGAGAAAGTTGTGATTAGAGTCTCATACTTAAAAACAACTGATTGCCTTGCCACCTAGTAGGACGTGCATGATCAGAAGAAAGATGCGTTTGTTTCCTTGATTACTTAGAACACTAAAAACCTCTTGGATTCTGTCTGTAGCAGCTCAGACTGCTGTATGAGTAGGAACAGGTTAGGTGGGTTCCGTGCAAAGTATGTCTCTGATGAAACAGTGACAGTGGGATGGGACTGATGAGACACTCGCCTTAGGATGTGTACGAGTGAAACATGAGAAAACATTGAGGCACTGAGATGTGCAGAATGACTTGTTAATTCCTCGTCCACATTTCCCTCTTGCCAGAATGGGAACACTGCCCTCGCCATTGCCCGGAGGCTTGGCTACATCTCGGTGGTCGACACGCTGAAGGTCGTGACTGAAGAGACCATCACCACCACGGTAAGTAGTGGATGCCGGCCATGGCGACCACAGGGGCCATTTTTCAGACAGGAGATTGTCCTGGGCTTTTTCAGAGATAAGCCTTCCTTCCTCTGTTCAGACTGTGAGCCATGTTTCCAGATGTTGCCACCTCGCCGTTAGGAGTCAGCATAGCAAAACTCTCATTTCCGATATTAAGAAAATTTCAAAACACTAAAAATACCCTTTAAAAGTTGCATTAATAATAAGTTTTTAGTTCCATGTAAAGCTAAATGTATTTATTTGTTTTTATATTTAAAAGTTTTACTGAGGTGAAAACAGAAATATTTTTAACATCCTTCTTTGGCAGTGTAAGAAAATTGAAAATTCTAAGTTGGTTCTTTGAAATATTTTAACTCACAAATGATGATCGATAGCATTATCATTATTATAAAAATTACATTGGTATAGAAGTAAGGCATTAGAGACCAGATCAAATTGATTTTTTACCACTCAGTCATTTTCCATTCATCTATTGAAGTTTTCATAGGAAAACAATAGCTGCTTTATTAAAATTTAAAGTAAATGTGTACCAGAGGCCTTATTGGATTGGATACATCTTTACAATCTGCAGTCCCCAGGATAAGTCATTTTTTTAACCCCACCTGGTGGCTTTGAACTGCATCAAGACTTGGTAACCTTGGAAGCAAGAGTAGATATTACACTGTATCAGAGGCTTATCTGAGTCATTCCTGACCGAGTGACTCAATACACAGGCCTGAGATTGACTCCATACATGGTAAATGTAAGACTCTGGAACATGTGGAATTGTCAGCTCGTCTCTTCTCAGCTGCCATTATCCAACATGAAAGAAGGCACAGTTAGTTCTGCAAATAGTTTGTACATGCAGGGCTTCATATGAAATATAGGAATTGAGAGGCTCTTTAGCTATCTGCAGATTGAGTTATTTGACTATCTGCATGCTTTAGAAACTAAATAATAACCCTGCTGATTACAAGAGAGAAGTTTGATAATGTGTAAAATAGAAAACAGTTTCTTTAATGGACTAACATGAGGGTTATCCATCAGGGCACATTTCTTTCATTTATTTTTTAATTGAATTTATTGGGGTGATATTGGTTAATACACTTGTATAGGTTTCAGGCATACAGTCCTATACCACATCCTCTGTACACTGTGTTCCCCACCCAAGTCACCATTTACCCCCCATTTACCCTCTCCCACGCACATCTCCAACTTCAAGATAGAATTTGCGTAGGAGATCAAGTCCCACATGTTGCTTTCACATATCTCTTGAGTATTTCATCAACTTAAAATCTATTATGAAATTATCAAGAAAACATCTAAACAAATATTTATTAACCTTAATTTTATAGATGTCCCATGGAGCTCTTTCTATGTTGGGGAAGGAGAGAGAGGACAGGTGTTAAACAATGGCCAAGTGTCACCATGCTATAAAAGATCTGAAATCACTGCAACAAGCATATAAGATTTGTTAGAGAATTGAAACCCATCAAATAGTTCAAAGTACAAAATGATTGAATGTAAATGAATTTGTCACCAATTCAGGAAGTTCAAATTGTTTCTTTGATACAAAAATGTTTTAGGAAAAAACTGTTGCAGACAGAGAAAGTCAAGTTAACAGGCTCAGGACATCACCTGAAAGAGAAGGGTTTCAAGGTGCAGGTTCCCAGAGAAAGACAGAACACATATGGGACCGAACCATTTCACTCTCAACCTCAGCAGCTGACATGTTTCTGAAAGAGAGAGTAGGAGGGACTCATCATGCTAACAGGGACGGCTCAGTGGGCCTAATGAAAGAAATGAGGCTTCCACCAAAGGAAGTACTCACATTGTCTAGAAAAGAGTCCATCCAAGTCCGTAAGACTTAGCCCACACTGTGGTCCGTGCGACTTTATTTCAAGCTGAGACCCCACCTCATCAGCCCCCTACAGCAGTTCCATGTAATCCAGTTAACAGGGGGAGTGACTCCATTCAGGGCAGGGTCTCTGACCTTAAACTCACTAAACACAGCAGTGACCCCACGGGAGTGCAGACACAGCCAGTTTGCACAGCCAGTTACGGGGCCCCACTGTCTCCATAAGCAGACTTTAGTTTCTAAGAACACCTTTTAAAAAAGACTGCATCTTTTAAAAAAGACCATATATATGTGGCAATTCTGAGAAAGATGCAGCATAACAAACTGAGTAGAAGTTGATATTCAAGAGATATGAATTGAACTGTTTAAATTGCATTGTTTGAAATACTCAATTCCCTGAGTAACAATGAGGAGCGTACATCTATCACTCAGATATGTTTCTAATTCCGTAATCTAATAAAGGGGACAAGAGCTCCTTGGAGAAATGGCTGGATCCAGCTAAAACCAGGGAAGGAAATACACAAGATGAGCTGGAAATATCTTGTAGTGCTAAAAAAAATAAAAATAAAAAAATAATTGGGAGTGGTTCCCTCAAATAAATAAGTAAATAAGCACACACACAAAAAAAAAAAAATGATGAGGATATGTCAAAGGGACACAGGAATCAATGGAAAGAGTCCCCAGTGCCGAAAGCTGGAACAACTTGAGCAAAAATAAATAAATAGTATTGGGGTATAGTGCAAAGTATATAATAAATGTCCAGAATCCATACTGATAAATGACTGAATAAGCAGGGAAGCAGGGACAAATTTCTCAGGCAACAGCATTACAAATAACTTTTGAGAATATTTCACCCTGAAGGCAGTGAAATGTAATTCCCCACTGCTTAAATCTGGACTCAATATAATGACTTCCTTCCAAAGACAACAGTATGGAGAGGGAGCTGGGAGGAAATAGAGTAACTCTACAGTGGAGATACCAGGCAAACACTGCATCAGCCAGATGACGTAGCTTAACATCAACACTGATAGGTCATATTGATGGTATGTGATAGAAATGGCACTTTACCTCTGTGGTTGTCTTGCAAAACCATATGACCTCAGTTTCATCATGAGGAAAACATGAGACAAATTCCAGATGAGGGGCATTCTACAAAACACCTGACCAGTTTACCACAAAATTGTCAAGGTCATTAAAAACAAGGAAGTCTGAAACACTCTCATAGCCAAGAGGAGAAATGATGACTAAAGATAATATGGCATCCTAGATGGGATCCTAGAACAGAAAAAAAGGACATTAGGTAGAAATTTTAAAAATCTGTATATAGATATTAATTAATAATATATTAATCTGATCCATTAATTATAATAAATGTACCATAATAAGGTAAGAAGTTAATAATAGGAGAAACTTAGGGAACTCTCTATACTATCATTACAATATTCCTGCAAATCTAGAATTGTTCTAACATAAAAAGTTTATTTTTAAAAATGTTCAATTGCAATTCTACATGCTGGAAGAGGCACCAAATAGTGCTTTATTTTAACATGATAATTGAGAACAGGATGTGTAATCACATGGACCAAGTAGTGTAAGAACTGCTGTAAGAAACTGTGGATTTTACCCTTTCTTAGTTTTAACAGCATAGTTTTATTTCAGTTGCTTTATTTAGACGTGTATCTTCCTTTGTTACATGGTCTTTCATATGCTCAGAATTTAAAAGGGGCTCTGAAATATTAAGTCATTAAGATTTTCTAACAAGTGATCTGGTCTGTGTCTTTATATAAATATACTCTATAGGTAAAAAGTTATCAGAGCGAGGAAGATATTCAGTAAGACCTTTGTTCTGCACTATACTGTTCTTTAAATGCATTACTTCCAAAATGTTTTCTTCATATACAGTCATTAAATTATGTTATTTATGCAACCTTAATATTGATTCATTCCAGGAATTAAAATGTGTAGTTAGGTAGGGAAAACAAACTAAATGGCTGGCTTGACAAGGGATAAAGACATTTCTTGCCATTCATTTGGCTAGTCTTCAGCCAAGACATTTAGTAAAATGGTGTGGCAGGTGCATTGGACCAGGAAAAATAGAGGAAAAAATATAGGAAATATTGCTCTTCTCTGTTCTTTGAAAAGTCTTATTAGGGATTTAAATGCATTAAGCTGGTGTGGTTTGTCCCTAAAATTGTTCATCTTGTATTTGTTCTCTGCCATGTATATAGTAAGGACCTCAGTGCTATACTAGAGGACAATTTTGATATCATTTTATAGGTGGGAACTTCAGAATAAGAAACACATAAATCAACTAATAATAAACCAACTAATTCAGAAAGAAAGAAATAGTCTCATTAAAACATGCACTCTCCTCATGCTAAAGTCACTGCTTTTTTGTTGTTGTTACTAGACTGTCACAGAGAAGCACAAAATGAATGTTCCAGAAACAATGAATGAAGTTCTTGATATGTCTGATGATGAAGGTATGAAAACCTCATTTGAGTTCATAATAATTAAGAGTGATTATGTATTTGTTTCCTGAAGAAAATTCATTGCAAAAATGTTTTTAGAAACATTAAAATCTGTTGTTGTAGTATCAAGAGTATGCGTTTTCCACACACTTACATTGTTCACTTAAATCATGCAGTTCGTAAAGCCAACGCCCCTGAAATGCTCAGTGATGGCGAATATATCTCAGATGTTGAAGAAGGTATTTGTAAATTTTTATTGTGATGAAACTTAACTACCATCTTTATCTTCCATTTCTAATCTTTAAAATGTAACACTCCCTTAAGTTACTAACTTTTCATTTTCTCTTGAGATTATTAATTTATGTTTCATTGAAATAATGTATATTTGCTATTACTGATTCTCTTCTTTTAGTTTCTTTGAATCAGTTCTTGACCCCATTTTCCAGCTTGATAATACAAGTCTCAATAATTATCTGGATTATTTTCTTCCTAAATGTTTCTAGTAAGCAGGAAATTGATGTTTTATTGTTTACATCTGAAAATCTCAAAACAGAAAACTAATTAATGCTTATAGATAAAATGTTTTTTAAATAAGCAAGAGAAGATATCCTTATAATTACAAGATCAGTTTCCCATTCTAAGATTCTCTCTAAGCTATGTAGTGAAAGCACCTTTTGATCTTGAACTAATAATGAAAACACAACCAACCTGAACAAAATTGCTTTCAAAATATAAATTTTTAATATTGATTTCATAAAAGAAATCAAAATATAAGTGATCATAGCTATACTTCATGTGCTTAAAAGAAACTTTGTTTTTTTTTACCTTACTTAAAAATTAACACATTTGACCAGATCTGTCATATATATATATATATATATATATATATATATATATATGATATTAATTAATGACATCTTTAGAAGGCTCATTGGAAAACTAGCATTTTTACCATGAATAAATATTATAAAGATGGAAAATCATGGAGTTTTGCTGAAATAATGAAACATTTATTTACAGAATTTATATTATATTTATGTTTCTTTCTTGCATCATTTGACTTTCCACAACTACATTCTATCTTATTTCTCCCTCCACTTGCCACCTTGCATGCAGTGTTTTTCTCTGGGATCAGTCTTAGTGTTGCTAGTCTTCTTCTGCCGCTAGGTAATCTTCCCTATTTTAATTATTGGTTCCTTCTTTGATTTGCATAAATTTCCTTGGAAACCTAAATAGTGGAAAAGTTTACCTGATCCAAAGTCACTTCTACTATTAGCGTCCAATTGTTACTGGACAGGGGCCTGGCCCTGAGTGGGTCTGCCTAGGGCCAGGTGGAAGTGTGTGGGTTCTTGACTTCACGTAGGAAAGATTTCACAACATGATTCCAGGTGACTGTGAGGGTATGTTTATTAAAGCTAGGGACAGTAAAACAAGGAAGGGCTTAGCATAGAGGAAGCAACAGGAGAGCCTAGGCTGGGCCACCTTAGCTCCCTGGGAAGTGAGAGAAGTGGGGGTCTTGAGGACTGGTTCAGGGATTAGCTGGGGACAAGCTGCCAGCTGCCCATTGCCTGAGAGTTTAGGAGACATGTGCCTGAGGGGAAGGAAGTGGGGGAAGAAGAAGGGAATGGCCCTGGCTGCTCCCCAGAGGGAGAATGTGGTTGCTGGGTCCTTTGTCTTGAGGTTTTTATCTCTGTCTTGCAGGTGGGAATCTCTGCGGAGTTCTCAGAGGAGGGTTTCAGTAAAATATTCATCAGTTCTCCAGGTGTGCCCTTTCAGGGTCATGGTCTCCGCAGGGGGTCTTTAGTCATTGCAGTTGGTTCTGGCCATTGGCTACCTGGTTTTGCTGCATTTCTGTGCCTTGAGCTGAAACACAACTGAGGCCCAGATGTTACCTCCAGGGAGGAAAGGCCAGGGAAGAAGAGGTTACCCTGAGGGTGAGGTCTTTGTTTTCCTAGTTTTGCCCCTGCCAGGCACTGGGGGAAGGGTCCTTCACCCTGGTGACCATCAGCTGGCTGTAAATTGCTCAGCCATTGTGTTCAGCTGTCTGTTTCCCTGTCCCACTGGCCAAAGAATTTTCCTAGCTTCTCACTATCCTGTCTCACAAATACTGCCCACTGTTAGTGTGTGGCAGTGACTGAGCTTCCAGAGGAACTAATGCTATGTGGTCATTAAGAACCAAGAAGGACCTGTCTCATTATTTGTAAATATTGTTTTGTTAAATGTTAAAGGCTTTATTCATATTTCCTTCCTTTCTTCTAAAACACCAGCTATATGTTTATGTCCATTCTATCACCAAATAGATAATATTTGTATCATCTTTAGGACTTTAAGAGTAATATGCTTTCTTGTCATATTTCAATGCCTTCTTATGCCACATTTTCAGAGTAATTTCTGATATGCAGAAGATAAAAGAAAAATGGTGTTCTCACATAGATGTGTATATATGCAACCCATGACCTCGAAAGTATGTCTTTCAAATGAAATTTTTATGCAATATAATGGCGATCACAGACCTAAAAATGTGTTAGTTTTTAACAAAGTATCCCAAAATAGCCACATTAATGAGAAGCCAAGTTTGAATGGACTGTACAATAGCCTTATTTATGTGGATAACTAAGCAAATAAGTTCAAAAAAATGAGAAATTTTGAATCTCTTTGTTTGAAGATACTTGATATAGCTATTTAAGTAGAAATGACAATCATTTCCTTTAGATTTATCTCAGGTAATTTGAAATTAATAAGAAAAATTTAATTGTCATTTTATCCATCTTTCTTTAAATGCATTGGCCCTTGTTCTTTGGGTAGGTCCATGGGCTGTTGGAATCAAATGGCTTTTGATTTCATAATGTTATAGAATTTAATGTTGAAGGGGGTTCCTTAAAGGTCAGTCCAAACAACCATCTAGTGCTGATATTATCCCCATATAATCCTCTGCTTAAGAGTTCCTTTTCCCAAGTACCTCACATGATAGGAATTTCCTGATTCCCAAACTGCCTATGCCATTGTGAGCAACTCTATATTTAATAAGTCATTTCATTGAGTGTTCTTAGCTTTTACTCATTGAGTCCAGCCCTGATATACTTGACACTATTTAGAACAAAATTTGCCTCTTTCATAGGATAGTCCTTTCAACATTCGGAAGTACTTTTCATATTTCTTCTTAGTTTTTTTTTTTTTTTCCCCGCTGGGCATATTATCACCACTTCCTTCCAGTTCCCTCACCATGATACTCAATCTCCTATGAACATTTCAATGTGCCTCTGTTCATCGTGAATTGAGGTGGCCAGGACTGAACACGGCATTCTAGATGGGGTGTGGTCAGAGCAGACTGTGGAAGAGTTACTGTTTTGTCCATGGATGATATTAAAAATCTATTATTGAAGATTAAGATATGTTTGAGGTTGTAATATATATTTAATTTGACATACTAATATTACTGTCAGCTATTGTCCCTAAATTTTACTTAAAGGAGCACTGTTAAGCCACATTTGTTCTGTCATGTACTACATCATTCTTTGCTGCAGAAACTAGCGTTTCTGTACTACTCCAAATCCCAAAACTAATCATTTTGAAATGTTAATTTAAAGAGGCCCCTACAACCTTAATGATAGTTTTTACTTCTGACTCATTTGCGTGATAGTTTGGCCAGAACTTTGGCACTTTAGTTGGATTTGGGGCTGCCTGTTTCAGTAAGCCCTAGGAATTGTGGCAACTGTTTATTTCCATGAAACCACATGTTGTGAAAATATCTCTCTACAAGAACTAGTAAGATACTACTACACTGGTATCCCAAGGTGCTGAGGATATCAACAGGTTTTTAAAGAAAATAAAAATAATAGCAATATATGCTGTCAGTTTTCTCAAGAAAAAACAGAAAAATGGGTATGTAATATGGAAAAATATAATTTTTATTCTAAATTATAAAAATTGAGTAAATATTAACAGAACAGTAGTCTCTCTTCTTTCTTTTTTGCCTACTCCTTCTCTTTCTCCTCTTTATTTGGTCCACTATGAGAAAGTGTAGAAGAAAGAATGTTTGGATTACTTGCTAAAAAAAAAAAAAAAAAATTAAACAAGTCTAGACAATGCTATCAGTCAATGACCTAGGGGCACAATGGAGTCAAGTTACAGAGCAGACCAAATGAAGAAGTCGAAGAAGTCGCAGCAAAGCCGAACAGTAGAAGAAAAGGAGATAAGCAACATTATCTACTATAGATTTTTAAGCCCAAACATACAGGTAGGAGGTAAACAAAGCTCTTCAGAGACCTAGACTGGTTCACAAATATCTTAATGCCCTGCTGTTTTCTTTCCCAGTAAATGTTACATACATTAATTTTATAATTAATATGCATATATAAATATCTTGATTCTAGTGCCAGTTAGATTGAGATTGTAATTCAAAAGAAAGAGAAGAAAAAATGAGAGAAAGAAGAAAGTGTATGGAAGAAGAAGAAAGAAAAGAGAGATAAAAATAAGAAACAGAAAGGCACGAGAGGGAGAAAGAAAATTGAGATTAAGGTTGAAATTGTTTTCCAGCTGGGGGTTTCACAGTTAGCTTTAGTTCAACACTAGTTTTATACTTTAAATGCCTATAAAATATATTTTGTAAACAATTTTAAAATGTGTGTAAAATATTATCTTAACTTGCATAATTTTAGTGGATTGGGTAGCAGATTTAAAAACTGTAGATGAGACATAATGAGAAATGGAATTAAGCCATGAAAAGTAAAACCCCAAAAGGCAATTCTATGAAATATGACTACTGAGCAGATTTATGAGACAACTGGGTGAGCAAACTTGCTGGGAAGAATTAGTTAATTCTTAGGTACTTACAATTTCTTAGGACTGCAAAATCTCTTCAGGATCAAATACAGATATGAAATATTAAAATAAAAAATAGCATTCTACGTACAACATAGAAGTAATTATCAACTATGTATGGGCTTGAGATCCGATAAAGCAATAAAACCTCATCCTATATGAGACTGATGGGAGGGGTGAGAAGAGTCACGCTCAGCTCACCTTGTGCCCATTTCAGTGCCTGACAGAAACCACAGCAAATTAAAATCCACAGATTTCAAAGCACTGAAAGGGCAGGGTCAGTGTCAGGTAGCCCATGCTCTCCATTATAATGATGAGGAAGCAAAGCCCAAATAAATATTGAGTGGTTTGCCCAACCAGGTGGGTGGCAGAGCTAGACAAGGAGATGGATCTGGTTTTGGATGACGTCTTTCACCGATACCCTAACATGATCTGTTTTCTTATATAGAGGGCCCAAGAATGTATTTTTAAATTTCTTTTTTAAAACATTGTGGTTAGGAGCATGAGCAAACTATGCTCTTCAAAATTATCACAAGGCAGTAAGAATTATTATTTAAGGATCTTAATGAGATTACAATAGAAATATTATACCTTCATCTGGTCATCTTGGCAAAAGAAATATATTGACCAAGAGATGCAAGTTCAAGTAAAATAATTGTGAACATGATTTAGAATTGATTTTAAGAATCAAAGCAAGTCATTTTAGTAAATATGTCCAAGTATTCTCAATTGGGGGAGAATAGCTAGAATTTTACTTGGCACCATCTGAAACTCAAAAAATCAGGAGACATTACTTTGGGAAACGTGAAACTAGATATCAGGAAAGACACTTGAAAAATATCCTTCAAATGCCAGTCCTGCTATCCTAATCTCTGGCATCCCAATAAATAAACCAGATGATTATGCTTTTAGCTTTATAGCTCTGGAAAGAGGCCTTGGAGATGAGCTTGCCCCTGCATGGTTTAAAGGAGTGGTGGTTGTGTCATGCAGAAATTGTTCTTCACCTGAATTTTTATCATTGTACAAATATCTCTTAAGTCATCTAGCCTTTTGCTTGATATTTCTCTGCTTATAACTGACCTTTTGGATAGACATTGCTTAATTGCATGGTACTCGTAGTGGTAAAGTCAAAGTGAAACACCAGAAGCACAACTAAGTCTTATTCTCAGGTGTATCCCCAGAGCCTAGTACAGTGCCTGGTACCCAGCAGATCTTCAATATGTTTGGTCAATTGCATCAAAGAGGAGGGAGACTCAAGGAAAAGATGGTTTCACAGATTTCTGAAAATGCAGAGTGGAAAAGATTTGCTTGTTTCTTTTTCTCACCATTGAATCCCTCCTCACTGCAACAGCCCTAAGCTATGTATTGAACTGATAAATAGCTTTATAATGACTCCCCCAAGATGTACTTGGATCTCAAACAATAATGAATTTAAAGGAATTTTTATCTAAAGAAAAAGATCTCTGGACCAGGACCAAGGCCTTTATTCTAAAATGGAGTCCATCCTATCTTTGGTAGCCTTTCTTTGGAATTGGAATTGTTTAGTGATTTTCACCCACACTATCCACTGGGATTCCCAGCTATGTACTTGCTGTTTCCATTGAGATTCTCATAGAGAACTTACTTCATTGTGCCCTAAATATACCCTCCTAAACAGTGCTTCTTTCTACCCTTCTCCATCTCTGTAAATAAGTCCATTACCTAAGTCAAAACTTGTGGTTAAGTATTCTTTCTTTCTTTCCTTTTTTTTTTTTTTTTTTTTTTTAACCACTCATATCCAATCCATCAGCAAGTCCTATCAGTTCTACTTCCAGAGTACATCTCTAATCCCTCTCCTCTGGATCCCCATGGGCACCACCCTAATCCCGCTCCCCCCACCCCCCACCATTTCTCCCAGGGAATAGGAACTGCAAGAGGCTCTTTCCAGGGCTCCTGCTTTTACCCCACAGACCCAGCCTTTTAACAGCATCTTGGGCAGTCTTTGATAAGTATACATTGCACCGTGTTACTCCTTTCCCCAGCTTAAAACCCTCCGCAGCTTAGAGTAATGTTTTTGAGATTCATTCATGCCGTTGCATATAATTGTAGTTTATTTTTATGTCTATGCAATATTCCATTGTCTGCCTATGCCATAATTAAATTATCTATTGTCTATTAATGGAAATGAGGCTTGTTTCCAGTGTGGGGCTGTTGCAAACAAAGCTGCTACAAATCATCTTATATATGTCTCCTGGTATACCTATGCATACATTTCTGCAAGGCCTAAACCTAGGAGTGTAGTTGCTGGGTTATGCAAAGATAAAATTCATCAAATTCAGGTAGAATTGTCAAAGTATATCATGAGGTTATTTTTAAGAAGGACAAGAATATCATAAACAGAGGGATTGAAGGTGGAGGAGGCTGTGATTGGGATGGGGATGTGGGAGGCTTCTTTCCCTGGATGCTATTTATTTTATAACAATTAATTAAAGTGTACATTTACATTTTACATGGTCTCTGTGCGGCTGCCGTATTTCAGGATAAAAGTAGTTATCCCCCACAAATAATACAGATGCACCCCCAAAATACACAACTAAAGTCAAAATCTCTCAAGGCTTTACATTGCACTTAGACTAAAACTCAGTCCCTTTCTGCAATCGATAAATCCTGTGTGATATATCCCCTGGCTTCCTCCTTTCCCTTCTCCTCTCAATCACACTTTTTGATTCCTCCTAATGTTCATATCAGTTTATTAGTCATAAATTTCAGGGGGCAGCACATTTTTTTCTGTGAAGGGCCAATGGCAAATATTTTAGAATATTCAGGCCACATGGTCTCTTTCCCAATGACTCAAATCTGTCTTTGTAGCACAAAAGCAGTCGATATAATACCTCTACACATGGACATGGCTATGTGAGAAAACTTGATTTGCAGAACTAGGAGGGCAGGCTGGACCTGACCCACAGACTATAGTTTGACAACTTGTGAGTAATTTTATTTATTTTCTTTCACACCAGCCTATTAGCACTAGAGGAGCAGAGCTGTCCTTATCACTGTCAGAACTCTTAGGACACACCCACAGAGGCCCTTATTCGTGGATCCACATGCCACTGGTTAGACATCACTCATTTACTGTGTCTCTGTCCCTCCACAGGATTCCACATCAGTGGGCACTCTCAACATCATAAACAAGTACTTAACCATTTATTGAGCCTTCTCTATGGGCGAGGCCTTAAGCTACATACATTTCATGCATTATGTCACTTAACACTCACAGTGATCCTCTAAGTTAGTCATGGTTTTCCTACTGTCTAGATGTGGAAAGTCCACTCCATTAAGGTGAAGAAACTTGATCCAGGTCATACAAGTCCCTGCAGTGCTTATACACAAATCCCTGTCCATAACCTCTACTCTAACCTCAGTGGTGCAGGTAACTTAGATAAGAGTCCCACAGCTGTCGGATTATTATAAGTTTTGAATGAGATAATGTGCAAAGGGGTGAGCCCAGAGGTCTCAGGGAATGTTAGTTACAAGGTACCTTATCTTGTTTAATTTGTCCAAGTAATTGAGAGCACTATCTGTACAGTTATTGCTCCTCATTTACACTTAGTCCTAATTTAAAGTGTTATTAGTTTTAATTTAGATTAAGGAATCTGAAGCTCAAAGACTTTAAGATGTTTGTTCAGGTTCACATATCAAGGAAATTAGAAACTGAATTTAGTGTTCCTGCTTTGACTCTTCTACTCAATAACATGCTCTAAGTCAAGAGAAGAACAGATCAAGTGACAAGGAAATTCAAAAGATGGGAAGGTTACTGAAGACCTCAGGGAGGAAGCATTTTAAGGCACAGATAGAATTTGGACAAACAACTTTTAGGGGAGAGCGTAGAGGGTGGGGACTGGAAAGAAGTGTTCCCACGTCAGAAAACTTATTGGTCAAAGTGTCAGAGACAGGGAAGCAGAGACCTCCGCAGTAGAGACCAGCACACGAGGAGCAGGGGCCAGTGAAGCCGAGCATCAGTCTGGATGAGGACCCCAGACAGGACATGGGAGGAAGAGAAGCCATTCTGGAAAACCCTGGGCACACAGACATTTAAGAGGAAGAGGAATGCCAAAGGATATGGAGAGGGAGCGGGTGAAGAGTGGAGGCAGGAAGCCAAAGAGTGAGTTATTGGGGAAGCCATGGGAGGAGCTTCCCTGGAAAGGTCCAGTCAGATGAGCACAGGAGACCTCAGCTTCTGACATGTCCATGACATCGTGAATGTAGGCTCAGGAGGAGGACTTCTAATGCAGGTGAGTAGTCAGACAGTGAGTGTATTTTTCCCCCCAAGAAGCCTGTGGAACGAGTGGGCAGAGGGTGATTATCTTAAGAGATGACGGAGAATTAAGCATGTTTATTGACTAAGGATGACAGGTTGTTTTTTCATTTGCCTGAAACACATTGTAATTTTGAACATGCTTTTCCCCATCACCCCTGCCAAAGTATTTTAATCCCTGCCCATTTACCTGGACAGTGTGACCTGCCTCGTGTGGAAGCGAGTCCTAGTCAAACCACCCTAGTCCCCTCCCCCTCACACTGGCACCCTTACTGCAGAGAGAAGAAAGTGAAACATCAGCACTGAGAATGAATGGCAGGGGAAGGCAGGGTGGGGGGCAGAGATCCAGGGACAGGAGGGGTTTGAGAACCAGGGACAAATGGGAAGAGGTGGTCTGATCACTTGGGCCAGAACCACAGTGAGGGTGAGAACTGACAAGAGGCCTGCGTGTCTTTACCTTGTATGTACATGTCTTTTAGCTCAGAAATACAAAAGAAACTTTAAAAAGCATGTTTATTGCCCTGCACAATGAAAGGCAGTTTGGATATAAGGGAAGGAGGAGGCCAAACTCTTGCCCACAATGTATACATAATCCTGGTCCTCCTTTGTACCTGGGGACAGCGAACATGTTCCTGTTTTGTATATATGGTCCTTATGCACCTACATACTGGAGAGCCGGGACTAAGAAGGTCTGGATTTGGAGTCGAAGCTAGATGAGTCACTAAGAAAATGAATAGAAAAAAGGACCACTTGGCAGGCCACTGCCACCTTGAATTTAGCAACCTAATTTCGCTTCAAGTAAGAACCAGCATTTTCTTGCCTGATTTCACAGCGCTTGGTTGTGGCTAGTAATTTATTCATCATCTAGGCTTCTTTACAAGTGGCATAGATTCTAGATAATGAGGAGAGTGTAAGCAACTTTGCACTCCTTCTTAGCTGCATTCTGTTGTTAGTTCATTTGACCAAGTCAGTGTATTGTGTAATCTTACTTAGATGGCTGAGGGGAATTTCCAGATTAGGATTAAGGACTATTGAAAAGAACATGAAAAATGATAGTGACTATTACAACATTGTCTTTTTCTACCTCTTCACAGGAAAGACACTGAATTCTTTTTCTTTTCTGGAATGGGTTTGTTTATTAACCCAACCAAGTTCACAGGGAGCGGTTTTCGTTGCTACATCTGGAGAACCTCCAACACTGAGTCATGCATGCTTACTTTAGAAACTATATCTAGCCCAAATTAAGGAGCAGTAAAGTACTCCACAGTTTTTTAAAGAAGTACATCTAGCCACAAAAAAACAAAAACAAAAACAAAACAAACAAAAAACAGAACAATGTTGAAGAGTAAAGAGGCAAAGTGATTTTTGTTCTCTTTTTAAAAAAAGAAAAAAAGCAGCCTGAGCAAAAAAGAGTCATTTGTTCTGTAGGGTAACAGCAACTTGTTTTAAGAGACCTGCAGACTTTGCCATTCCAGCCTGATTCCTTGCTGGCCAGCCATGAAGCCATGGTCTTCTGAGCAGGTAGTGCTGGGGAGAAGAACAGAACAGTGCAGGGGATGGCCCTCCCACAAGAGGCACGTGAATCCCTTATTATGACACACACTTCTTCAGCCTTCTTAAGACCACTTATTCCACTCAATGCTCACCTAAACATTTTTTCAACTTACCCTATTGTTCTCACATGTTTGAAAAAGAAAGCAAGAAAATATTATATTCCAGCATTTAGTTTATGTCTTGAAAGAACCCACACCACTGCCAGGCGATGCTGGAAAACAAATGGTTAAATCAGCATCTGCTCATTCCTGACAGAAAGGGCAGGTGAAGAGTGCAGGGAGCTCCCTCCCTTCTTCACCTTGGGCTTGGGGTCATCAGCCTCTCTCTGAGCTTCCAACCATCTCAGATGGTACGGGAGTTGTGAGCACTTTCTGCCTCTCCAGCCACACACATGAACCTCCAAAATAGAGTCCACAATTCTGTCATCTGTACATCCCAACATTCTCATATCCGTCTCTCAGAACACTCACAGGAGATCTCGCTTAATGCCAGCTCTTCATCCCAAGAAGGAGTTGCAAGGTGGCATATGCGCAGATCCGTAATCTTAGTAACTTTCCTATTAATTATAGCGTGACTCAAAGGCAATAGCTGGCTTTACTCATAACATAGCCCTAGCCCACTGCTCTACTGTCTTGCTACTCTAAGCGCAGTTTGCAGTCACCTAGGAGTTTGTTACACGTGCAGGATCTCAGAGCTGGCCCTCGGCCTGTGGAATCAGTGTCTGCATTTTAACAAAGACTCCAGGTGATAGAAATATACACATTGAAATCTGAGACACTCCACTCGATTCATTGAATTCAGCTGCTGAAGTTGATGTTTTACTCATTCTAGTAATTCCCACTAGGAAAATAGATATTTAATTCTGTAGACTCAATACTGCCATTAGATCATTGTCATTAATTTGTAAGGATTTTTTTAAGATCAGTGTTTATCAATGTGTGGTCCCTAGACCAGGAGCATTAGGTTCTCATGGGAACTTGTGATTCTAATGCATCCTACAGGTTGAGAACCGCTACTTAAGAACTTTGGGAAGCTACCAGAAGTACATTAATATCATGCATCTCCTTCTTCCTGCCTTGTTAGTTCATTTCTTCTGTTTTATCTCTTAAAGAGGCAAGTAAGGTTGAATATTGTAAAATACTGAGTTTACTCTTCATGTTTGCCGGATACTTGCTGGCTGGTACACATACACATCGCAATATCTACCAAGCAGATCTTTATATGTCAAAAAACCTTTCCAGTTATGTGGAACACACAGCCTAATGACTTACCTGCAGTCCCTGATTTTTATTTTATTTTAATTTTATTCATTTTTTGACTAGGTAATAGATGCACATGGTATAAAATTCCCAAGGTACAAGAGTTGATGGTGAAAAGTAAGTCTCCTCCTTCTCACTCAAGTAATATAGTTGCCATCTCCAAAGGCAATCACTGAACTCTCATTGCACACATTTATTAAGCAAGTACTATGTGTGCCAGGCTCTGTTCTGGGCCCTGGGCATGGAATTAAATAGAAAAAAAACATGCCCTCATGGAGCTTAAATTTTGGTTACCAATTTTTTATAGTATTTGTTTAATAGCATAGCATATTGCAGTAGTTAAAAGTAAAGTTCTGTGTCAAACCAACTGATTTTGAAATTTATTTTCTCCATATTTTAAGTGATCTTACTCTTAACTGTGTGAACTGGGTTTTATCTTTAAATGGAGACAACAATTCTATCTTATAATGTTGTTATGAGAATTATAATACTTATGAACCA
Organism: Furipterus horrens; assembly: GCF_987537825.1. Taxonomy (NCBI): domain Eukaryota; kingdom Metazoa; phylum Chordata; class Mammalia; order Chiroptera; family Furipteridae; genus Furipterus; species Furipterus horrens. Next base: position 151,538,459 of record NW_028327175.1, on the reverse strand, counting down.
CCAAACAGTGTCTGGAACATAGTAAATGCTCAATAAATAGCAGGGTTGATTTTAATGATGTGATCTCATTCTACTATACTATTCTATAATGTACTCAAGAAATGGTTAAAGGATTTCTTTTTCCAATAATCTTTCATTTCCTCTCTTTGCTATTTAATGATCAAAAAAAATCACTTTTTTCAGAACAAGCAGAGTAAATTTGAATCTTCTAAATTCTGATCATTAACTGCTAATCTATAAGACTCCTTGTTGAATTCTAGTAAGAAAGTACTCCTGACAAATCACTAGAATATATAGACTAAGTACCCCTTTATTCTTTCTAATGTAGCTTTTTTTAAGTCCCATCTAATTTGGAGGTCTTCTATTAATCATTTAAGGTGTTTTATACTATTAATTTCTACTATATAATGTGACAAAATACATTCCTTGGGGAGATTCTGTATTTCACAGAAGAGAAATTAAGCAAAGTTTCTGACAATATAATTTGGTATAGTTACCTTAAGGACCTTTCTTTATTATTCTAGTCTCCATTTAGATGGGAAAACAATTTTCAACCTTTGGAAAAGCAACAAAAGTATTCATTGGTGATGGTTTTAAGGGAGAAAAGAGTAGAAGAAAATTACATGCAAAAGAAAAAAAGAGAAAAAAATTTCTAGGACATGAAAACTCTTATAAATATTAGGCCAAGAACTGTTTCCTTTATTCAACCTGTAAAGGATCATTAGTGGGCATAATGAAAGATTGGAAGGAACTTGGATTAGGTATATTCCACCAGGCACTGACACCTATTTGATCTACCTCAGTCCTGATAATAATTTAATATATGTGTTATCTTTCTTTCTCTCCTTTGTCCCTGATTCTATTTTGTATTATTTCCTGGTAGATAAAGTGTATGGATCTGTGACCATTTGATTGTGGTACAGGAAACCTCTTCTCTCAACCTTGTCATGCTCGGAGGACTGGGAAGTTAGCTGGGACATTGAAGTGCAGTGTCTCTGCTGAACAGCTTTTATTTGGTTAATGATGGGATCAGAATAGATTTGGGGTATTTTGTACTCTTCTTTGGACGTTTTCCAGCCTCTGGCATTATATGAAATGGATTAACAAAAAAGAACACCAGTGTTCCTAATTTTGAAAGATATAAAATCAGTACTAAAACAATGAGTCCACTAGTGGCATTTACCAGTGTACTTTCCCTGGACTTTGACTACCCTAATCATATAATGCATGAGACAGCTAACTAATTTATGATGGATGCATTAGGCAACCAGTGTGTGACCTCTTTGGCTTATGTTTGGACCTTCTCGTTTCTCATTCTGCTCTGTTTCTACTAATTATTAGGAAGTAAGAATCCATCTCTAAACTCAGTGGTTTAATTTATTGTTATCTCCCATGGTTGTGCGAGTTGACTAGGCTCAGCTGGGTTCTTGAGATCTTTCATGAGATTATAGTCAGATAGCAACTGAGGCAAGAGCATCACAGCAGGATGTTCAGTATGCTGTCTTCATTCAGAGGTCTGTCTCCTCAGCCAGGTTGGCTGGAACAGCTGAGAGCTGATTTCTGTGCCACCTTCCTATGACTACTCTGAGCTTCCTCTAAAGCATGATGCTCTGGAGGTAGACAACTTTCTTATATTGGATTGGCTTCCCCAAAAAAAGTGTTCCAAGAGACTTAGGCAGAAACAAATGTTTCTTTTTAACTCAGACTCAGAAGTCATACAAAATTACTTCCCTGCATTTTATTGTCCAAAAGTCAAGCCAATGTACCAATTACTTAACAGAGAACATAAACCCACACAAGTACTTCTTAGTGAAAATTTGTGTTTGTTGGTAATATATGAGGGGGGATGCACCAAAAAACAATCCATTTTTTAAAAATTGTGTATTCTTACATGTTTAAGCTTCAGTCACCTTCAAAATGTTCTCCATTTGATGCAATACACCTATCGAGATTTTTTTCCACTGCTCAAAACAATTTTAGAATTTGTTGATTTTGATGCCTTTTTGTGCTTCTGCCTTTTTTTGTTGTTGTTGTTGTTTCGTCTCTTCCACATGGGCAAAACATTTCCCTTTGAGGACTTTTTTTAATCTGGGGAAACAGAAAATATTTCTCAGGGCAAGATTGGGTGATTGGGGAGGGCGGGGCACAGGGGTCATGCAATTTTGGGTCAAAAACCAATGAACACTCAGCACAGTGTGTGCAGTTATGCTCATAAATCACCCATCATGAAATGGGCCAATGAGTTGAAAGAGTCTTCAAAAAAATTCACTGAAGCCAAACACAGCCTCTCACAACAACGCTAGCTGGTACATTGATACAGATGGGTTCCTAGAACACTCACGTAGTGGGGATGCCTGTACTAAAAGGGGCCCACTCTCCAAAAGGTAATTCTGGTTTTCTGGAGGTGGCCCCTCATACAGGGGTGGACAAAATAGGTTTACGGTTATGAATCCATGAAACAGTTTG